>NC_045172.1:23858961-23863961 GCF_900700415.2 Clupea harengus | reverse complement strand
GAGGAGGTGGAGAGGAGAGGAAGTGGAGAGGAGAGGAGAGGAGAGGAGGTGGAGAGGAGAGGAGGAGGAGAGGAGGAGGAGAGGAGAGGAGGTGAAGAGGAGAGGAGAGGAGGAGGAAAGGAGAGGAGAGGAGAGGAGGTGGAGAGGAGAGGAGTGGAGAGGAGAGGAGGTGGAGAGGAGAGGAGAGGAGGAGAGGAGAGGAGAGGAGAGGAGAGAAGGTGGAGAGGAGAGGAGAGGAGGTGGAGAGGAGGAGGAGGTGGAGAGGAGTGGAGAGGAGTGGAGAGGAGAGGAGTGGAGTGGAGAGGAGAGGAGGTGGAGAGGAGAGGAGAGGAGAGGAGAGGAGAGGGGAGGAGAGGAGAGGAGAGGAGGTGGAGTAGAAAGGAGAGGAGAGGAGAGGAGGTGGAGAGGGAAGAGGAGAGGTAGAGGAGAGGAGAGGAGAGGAGGTGGAGAGGGAAGAGGAGAGGGAGAGGAGAGGGGAGGAGAGGAGGTGGAGAGGAGAGGAGGTGGAGAGGGAAGAGGGAAGCTCCTCTAACGGACTCTTTGTTTTGCACCAAACGGCGAGCATCTGGCCAGCGCCGCTCCGGAGGCTGCTGAACTCCGCCAAACCCAAGAGTGTGTTCCTGCAGCTGCCTGGAAACACACACACACACACACACACACACACACACACAATACGCTCAGGAGCAGAAGAACTAGCTCCAATGCCTGTGTGTCAGCCAAGTAGACCAGTCAGTTGGAACTCCCCGCTGTAAAACATGGGATTCTACAACATCATTTCCGTGTACACCTGGCCCTCCACGGCCACTCGTTAGTTTGTAGATTCAAGCAGAGTTACGGTCCTAATGACCAGCTGGTACAATCTCGATGGCATGGTGCTTCCTGCTGTGCCTCCTCTTCCCTGGCACTGACGAAGCTCTCGCGAGGGCTTGAGATCTCGTATATATTTGCCCTGCAATGCTCTCGCAAAGGAAACGATAACAGTTCCAGAGCTTTGGTTCAATTACTACAGCTCCTGGTGTGGCGTTATTGATGCCTGTTTAATATTTATGACTGCCTCTCTTCTCCTTCTGAGACTGAATGAAAAAAAAGACCATTTGAATATCCGCCGCCACGGTCACATATCAGTCTGCCGGCGGACGAGACGCCAGTCTCTCTGGGCGTAATTGCCTTCAGAGTCACATCTCTCTGCTGCTCACAGACATTTGCATATAGATTGGGCCCCTAGACAACAACCACAGCAGCAGTGTGTTTGGTAAACGAGTAAACGAGTAAACGAGTGGCTGGTTCATCAGCGATGATGAAGTGCAGCTGTCGCTCCAGCGAGGGCCGGTGCGAGGAGGATGCACCATCTCCACCAGCACGGAGCGCAGCCTCCATCTGAGGAGGAAACACCATCTCCACCAGCCTCCATCTGAGGAGGAAACACCATCTCCACCAGCGCGGAGCGCGGCCTCCATCTGAGGAGGCAGGCGGGGAGACGGCAGAGCACAGAGGAGAGACAGAGAGACGGCGGAGACAGGCTCCACTAATGGGGCATCTTTGTCTTTATCTGTGAGGATGCTGCTGACTCCGAGTTTTACGGGAACAGGGCAGAAGAAGAAGAAAGGCAGCACTGTCTCTGCAACACAACTCTACCCCAGCCCCCCCCCCCCCCACACACACACACACACACCACCAGAAACCAACCCCCGCCCCACACACACACACACACACACTCACAATCCGAAAGCTTTCTGTGGCTCCACGCTTCACTGACCTCTCCGCTGGGGATCAGTGTGAGGCTGCGATGCTCGTTTTCGGTCACAGCTCTTGGCTTTTCGGTACCCTGCTCTACGCCAAGCTCTGTGGGAAATTAAGGCCAGTCTGGTATTAGGAGAGGGAGAAAGAGAGCAGGGGGGAGTGGATGGCATATCAACTGCATTAGGCCAAAAAGGTCACCCCGGAACCCACTCCTGCGTCTGAGAAGCGGCTTTAAAGTGCCCTAAAGTGCTATGCTGGGGACCTGTCTTCTAGGAAAGCATTCTTGTGAGGTCATTAAGTACCCCCAAAATGCTACATCAAACTCTGGAAGACGTCGGTCTAACAACAGAGCACTTAGAACACGGTGGAGCCGGGGCAGTCACGGCGTGGTCATCTGTGTTGTTCATCCTCATGTTCAAATCCTCCCCGTCTCCCAGGTGGAAGTGGCAGAGTGTGTGTCTCACAAATAGACTCCGAGTGGAGTCGGTGTAGTTACTCTCAAACCCTCAGGGACGGCCGTCTCGGCACGCCAAGCCAAACCCAGAAAACGAACACTACTTTTTTTGTGTTTTTTTTTTTTTTCTTTGCCACTCTGTGTACGCTTCGCAGACTACAACAAACAAACACCAGGATCGCGTGCTCGTGTGTCTGATCTCTTTCTGTGCTGGGGTCAATTACTTCTGACGAAACACAAACGATTATTAAATGCAGGCCACGGTTTTGAATTACACATGGTACACAGATGTTTGTATTGTGTTATTTCCCTATGGTTGCATTCTCTAGGCTCTTGGGATATATACTGCTACACACACACACACACACACAAAACACACACACACACACACATGCACACACACACACACACACACACACACACACACACATACACACACACACACACACACACATACACACACACACACACACAACACACATACATACACACACACACACACACACACACACATACACACACACACACACACACACACACACACACACACACTCACGGGCACACAAACAAACTCAAGCACAAACAAAAATCTGAAGATGACTGAAATATTTGGAAGAAGTCAAGAATAAAGCGACGCCCACAGATGTGAGCCACATGCAGCCATCTGCCTTCCTGTTCCACTTCCTGGTCTCGGGAACGAATCAATCAGTGGTGTGTGTGTGTCGTCTGTTTCGTCTGTCTAGACGGGCGCGGAGCGTAAGAACACAGGTATGACGGAACATAAATCTGCCTGAATGACAGCCATGTTTGAGGCCGGTTCTGAAGGCTGGCGTCCGCGCTGGTGATTTACGCCCGCTATAGATGTCCCCTCAGTGACACATGGTATGTGACAGCATTGTGCTCCTCGAGCTCTGCAGTGTGAGTTAGGAGCTGGCCTACGCCCCGACCTCTCTTCCCTCTGCAGTGTGAGTTAGGAGCTGGCCTACGCCCCGACCTCTCTTCCCTCGAAGAGCACTCACGGCCCACTGCAATGAACCCTATTTCCTCAGGGCAGAGTGCTGTTTGGTTTGGTTTTGGCAATCTCACTAAGTAGGTCTCACTTTGATGAAGTCAAGTAATGGAAGGCACTAAGAACACCAGAGCCAGAGGCGGTGATATCATGGGTGGGGGCGGATCGATTGAGTCCCAATCCAAAAACTCTTGGTGGGGCCCAAGTTAAGTTAAGTTTTGTCTTGGGGCTTTAGATTTCTTGCCACGTCCGATTTTACTCCCAGGGAAGGCACATAATGACAGTGACCTCGCTGTCATCTGATCCGAGACGTAAATTAAGAGAGGGGGTTGTAGCTCAAACTGGTCGTTCTTGCGAACACTGGCATCTTATGGGCCTTATTCCCAAACCAAGCCGTCGCCATTTTGTTGACATAGAAACCCCCCGCTAGTCAGCCCAGTGTTGACAGCAGATTTGAGTCACTAGTACGCGATGGCTTCAATAAGTAACGTTAGATATGCAGAGAAATGTGAATTCTAGATCTGTATGGTATAATTATGATCGCCGCTGCGCCATTGTTTGACAACGTTTTCATCTTTCTTCTACTAACATTATTTTCCCCACTCATTTTGGGTGGACGATATCATCTACTTAGACTTCACCAATTCACATGAAACTTGGTATGGTTGTAGACCCACATAGCTGATATGAATATACCGTTTGTGTCCCTAGGTGTGTCTTTCTATGTCAACAAAATGGCCGCGGCAGGCTATTGTGACGCTGATAGAATAAGGCCCCTAGGGGGAGCTCCCGAGTCTGTTCTATGACCAGTCAATGCCCCCATCGACCAACATGCTGCAGCAGCTCTTGAAACGAATGATTGACCAGACAGTGGCATTGGCTTTGATGACACCAGTCAATGCCGCCATCAACTAACACTGATCGTTTCAGCAGCAGCAGCTCTTCAAACTAATCATTGACCAGACAGTTGACCAGACCAGACAGCCAAAAGCAGCAGCAGCAGCTCTTCAAACTAATTATTGACCAGACAGTTGACCAGACCAGACAGTCCAGAGTAGCCGCAGCTCTTCAAACTAATCAATGAGCAGACAGTGGCATTGGCTTTGATGACATCGACCGGTCACAGAATAGACTCTGGAGATCTCCATGGTGACAATCTCCAGTAGTTACTGCAAGGTGCCAGAGCTATTGGCAGGTCACAGAGGCCACCAAAATGACCATTGGAGCTACATCTGCTTCTGTAGTTAAATTTGTCATCACCCTTTTTTGCCTGATTGTAGACAAGACTTAGTCATTTGCACAACACCTAGTCAAACAGGATGATCCCTGTTTTAATCTTCCAGCCCCAGGTGATATTCATTTTGAAACACTAACACCGGTTTGGCTCGGCTAATCGCGTGTAGATGCTTGGTGCAACATGTGATTTTTACCAATCCTAACTCTTTTAATTCCTGCACCTTCAGCTTCTAATCCAGTCAGTTAAGTTTGAGAGCGAGAGAGAGAGAGAGAGAGAGAGAGAGAGAGAGAGAGCGAGAGAGAGAGAGAGAGAGAGAGAGAGAGAGAGAGAGAGAGAGAGAGAGAGAGAGAGAGCGGAAGGAAGCTTGAAGTCTGTTCTCGAGGAATGGCTCTCGCCTGCAAAGTAAGGAAATCAAACTGCTAATCCGGATTTGGTTTTCTCGTCTGGGATTTGACTCTGTCAGAAGTCAGGGAGTTTATTCTGGAGTCTCCGGGCACAGCTGCCACCTTAAGATAGTCTTCTTGCTAAAAAAAGAACATGGGGGGGGAAAAAAAGAGAAA
>NC_045172.1:23856443-23858461 GCF_900700415.2 Clupea harengus | reverse complement strand
TCTCTCTTTCTCTCTATCTCTCTCTATCTCTATCCCCCTCTCTCTCTCTCTCTCTCCCCCTCTCTCCCCCCTTCTCTCTCTTTCTCTCTCCCCCACTCTCTCCCCCCCCCTCTCTCTCTCTCTCTGTGAGTGCAGAGTCCCCCTCTCCTAGTAAGGAGAAAGGGAGCCCCAGTCCGACTCGTCTCTCGTCAGAGAGAATAAGCCCAAAGCCTGGAACCTGACAGGTTCTGTGGGAAACCACCGGCATGAAACCCAAAGCTATCGCTGCCATGGGGCTCTGGTGTTGTGCCCCGGCCCATAACAGCCCCTGAGACACACAGAGCAGCCCCTGAGACACCCAGAGCAGCACCTGAGACACCCAGAGCAGCACCTGAGACACCCAGAGACACCCAGAGCAGCCCCTGAGACACCCAGAGCAGCCCCTGAAACACCCAGAGCAGCCCCAGAGACACCCTGAGACACCCAGAGACACCCAGAGACACCCAGAGCAGCCCCTGAGACACCCAGAGACACCCAGAGCAGCCCCTGAGACACCCAGAGCAGCCCCTGAAACACCCAGAGCAGCCCCTGAGACACCCAGACCAGCCCCTGAGACACCCAGAGCAGCCCCAGAGACACCCTGAGACACCCAGAGACACCCAGAGCAGCACCTGAGACACCAAGAGACACCCAGAGCAGCCCCTGAGACACCCAGAGACACCCTGAGACACCCAGAGACACCCAGAGACACCCTGAGACACCCAGAGACACCCAGAGACACCCAGAGACACCCTGAGACACCCAGAGACACCCAGAGACACCCAGAGACACCAAGAGACACCCAGAGCAGCCCCTGAGACACCCAGAGCAGCCCCTGAGACACCCAGAGACACCCAGAGACACCCAGAGCAGCGCAGCCCCTGAGACACCCAGACCAGCCCCTGAGACACCAAGAGCAGCCCCAGAGACACCCTGAGACACCAAGAGACACCCAGACCAGCCCTAGAGACACCCTGAGGTACCCAGAGACACCCATAGCAGCCCCTGAGACACGCAGAGACACCCAGAGACACCCAGAGACATCCAGAGCAGCCCCAGAGACACCCTGAGCAGCCCCAGAGACACACAGAGACACCCTGACCAGCCCCTGAGACACCCAGCAGGCTGACGAGGAGATGGATGCACTCTCAGGCTCCACACATGCGGGGCTCCAGAAACGTCCTGTTTCCCCTTCGGCCCTGATCTAGTTCTGATTCACTTCTAATCTGGGTCTCATCGAGCCCTAATCCCTAATCTGGCCCTGATCTGAACCATCTCAGACTCATCTGTACTCTACGAGAAACACTCAATTTATCCCAGTAACATTCATTAATCCCTTATAAAACAGACGTGAGAATATACTTCATTAATCCCTTATAAAACAGACGTGAGAATATACTTAATTAATCCCTTATAAAACAGACGTATGAATATACTTTATTAATCCCTTATAAAACAGACGTATGAATATACTTTATTAATCCCTTATAAAACAGATGTGAGAATATACTTCATTAATCCATTATAAAACAGATGTGAGAATATACTTCATTAATCCCTTATAAAACAGATGTGAGAATATACTTTGTTAATCCCTTATGAAACAGATGTGAGAATATACTTCATTAATCCCTTATAAAACAGATGTGAGAATATACTTCATTAATCCCTTATAAAACAGATGTGAGAATATACTTCAGGCAACATGAAACAGAAATCGACTCATATCGGCCTCGTAATTCAAACAGAAAAAATAAACTCTGTCCTTTCTGGATAAACATGAACCATAAAAGGGGGTATTAATTAATCAGTGCCCTCCCGGCTTATCCTTCTGACTGTGCTGTGCTGGGTGTGTGTGTGTGAGTGTGTGACTGTGCTGGGTGTGTGTGTGTGTGTGTGTGTGTGTGTGTGTGTGTGTGTGTGTGTGTGTGTGTGTGACACTGCTCTGTACTGGGGACCCAGATATGTCATGTGGCTGATATGCAGAAGAAAAGATGATT
>NC_045172.1:23843943-23848943 GCF_900700415.2 Clupea harengus | reverse complement strand
AATTACACGTCCCCGTGCACACACACACACACACACACACACACACACACACACACACACACGTCCCCGTGCACACACACACACACACACACACACACACACACACACACACACGTCCCCATGCACACACACACACACACACACACACGCACGAGAGAGTGAGCGATGGCTCTGGGCCCCGTGTGGCACTGTAACAACAAGCTCACGCCGTCAGCGCCAAATTAAAGCCAGCCCTGTGGAACTCCTCATACACACACACACACACACACACACACACACACACACACACACACACACACAGACACACACACGCCGTCAGGGCCAAATTAAAGCCAGCCCTGTGGAACTCCCAGAGACAGCTGTGAGATGAGATCATGAGGACAGGCAGACGCCACTTCTGATTGGACGCTGACTGAGGGGGGCGGAATGTGGGTCAGAAGATGGGGTAGAAACTAGAGGTGGCTGTGTGTGTTAGGGTGTGTGTTGTGTGTGTTACGGTGTGTGTTGTGTGTGTTACGGTGTGTGTTGTGTATGTTACGTGTGTTACGGTGTGTGTTGTGTGTGTTACGGTGTGTGTTGTGTTACGGTGTGTGTTGTGTGTGTTACGGTGTGTGTTGGGGTAGAAACATGAGGCGGCTGTGTTATGTGTGTTACGGTGTGTGTTATGTGTGTTACGGTGTGTGTTGTGTGTGTTACGGTGTATGTCGTGTGTGTTAAGGTGTGTGTCGTGTGTGTTACGGTGTGTGTTATGTGTGTTACGGTGTGTGTCGTGTGTGTTACGGTGTGTGTTGGGGTAGAAACATGAGGCGGCTGTGTTATGTGTGTTACGGTGTGTGTGTTATGTGTGTTACGGTGTGTGTCGTGTGTGTTAAGGTGTGTGTCGTGTGTGTTACGGTGTGTGTTGGGGTAGAAACATAAGGCGGCTGTGTTGTGTGTGTTACGGTGTGTGTTATGTGTGTTACGGTGTGTGTCGTGTGTGTTAAGGTGTGTGTCGTGTGTGTTACGGTGTGTGTTGGGGTAGAAACATGAGGCGGCTGTGTTGTGTGTGTTACGGTGTGTGTTATGTGTGTTGCGGTGTGTGTTATGTGTGTTACGGTGTTGGTTGTGTGTGTTAGGGTGTGTGTCGTGTGTGTTACGGTGTGTGTTGGGGTAGAAACATGAGGCGGCTGTGTTGTGTGTGTGGCTGTTCAGTGGGGGCATTCTGGGACACGGTCTGAGTTGATGAAGGGAGATGGAGAGAGATGAGGAGAGATGAAGGGAGATGGAGAGAGATGGAGAGAGATGGAGAGAGATGGAGAGATGGAGAGAGATGGAGAGAGATGGAGAGACAGCATCTAAATAAAAGATTCTCGGACGGAGAAGAGAAGCGGTGGCTACTCCCTGAGGGGGGCGAAAGGATACACGCGAAGACTGAGAGAGGGCTGGAGCCAGCATCACTCCTATGCACTCACCAGTCGTCAAGGAGACAGATCAGCATCACTCCTATGCACTCACCAGTCGTCAAGGAGACAGAGTAGCATCACTCACCAGTCAGCGAGGAGTCGAGGACACAGATCAGCATTACTCCTATGCACTCACCAGTCGTCAAGAAAACAGAGGAGCATCACTCCTATGCACTCACCAGTCGTCAAGGAGACAGAGCAGCATCACTCACCAGTCAGCGAGGAGTCGAGGACACAGAGCAGCATCACTCCTATGCACTCACCAGTCGTCAAGGAGACAGAGCAGCATCACTCCTATGCACTAACCAGTCGTCAAGGAGACAGAGCAGCATCACTCCTATGCACTCACCAGTCAGCGAGGAGACACAGAGTCACTCCTATGCACTCACTAGTCGTCAAGGAGACAGAGCAGCATCACTCCTATGCACTCACCAGTCGTCAAGGAGACAGAGCAGCATCACTCCTGTGCACTCACCAGTTGTCAAGGAGACAGCATCACTCCCATGCACTCACCAGTCAGCGAGGACACAGAGCAGCATCACATCGTTCACATGTGATCTCCACGGTGGGCATCCCAGGACCACAGACAGCTACCGGACCAAACATGCTTATTATCAGCGCTCTAAATTAGCCCTCCAGAGGGGCGAACGAATAACACTGGTTATGACTGAGCTATTTCATTGGTTCACTGGTAATGACTGAGCTATTTCATTGGTTCACTGGTAATGACTGAGCTATTTCATTGGTTCACTGGTTATGACTGAGCTTTTTCATTGGTTCACTGGTAATGACTGAGCTATTTCATTGGTTCACTGGTTATGACTGAGCTATTTCATTGGTTCACTGGTTATGACTGAGCTATTTCATTGGTTCACTGGTTATGACTGAGCTATTTCATTGGTTCACTGGTAATGACTGAGCTATTTCATTGGTTCACTGGCTACTAGAAGCTGAGGTGGATGGAAGAGGAGTGTCCAAATTGGCCATTAGATGCGAAAAACTGAAAATCTTTCAAACGCACTAGACTAAGAAAAAAATCTTAGAAACCAGGAAACACATTTTGAAAAAACCTGATGCAAAAAATTAACACAAATAAAAATGCACTTCCTCCTCTGATGCCTTCCAGAGATTTTTCCTTTTGACTTCCAGAAGCACTGCGACGGAGATCCGGAGTGTGTGTGTGTGTTTGTTTTCTTATCCCCCTCGCGACCAGGGCTGGATCCTCTGCTGTTTCCTGTAGGTGGAACACGAGAGTGGCTAAGGGCGGTCACTTCCTTTGAACCCTCACACACACACAGAGACACACACACACACACACACACACAAACACACACACACACACACACACACACAGACACACACACACACACACACACACACACACACACACACACACACACACACACACACAGACAAACACACACACACACACACACACACACACACACACACACACACACACGTCGGTCCCAGGAGCAGGGAGGGGACGGGACCCGATACACTTCCCTCCACCGGGAGGCTCAGATAACGGATGCACGTTGAGGAGGCGAGCACTCGCGCCCCAAGAGGCCACATCTCCGGTCTCTCTTCATTTCAAAGGTGAAACACTACGGCATCAAAACCAACCAATCACAGCTGGGCGCTGGGCTCGTCACGCCATCACGCCGTCACACCTCTGGGCTCCGCTGGAGGTCAGTGAGAAGCGAATCCCACGGCCCACGGCCAGTCTCTGTCTGTCTCCTAACCCCACGGCCAACGGCCAGTCTCTGTCTGTCTCCGAGGCCCACGGCCAGTCTCTGTCTGTCTCCTAACCCCACGGCCCACGGCCAGTCTCTGTCTGTCTCCGAACCCCCCGGGCCACGGCCAGTCTCTGTCTGTCTCCGAGGCCCACAGGCCACGGCCAGTCTCTGTCTGTCTCCGAACCCCCCGGGCCACGGCCAGTCTCTGTCTGTCTCCGAACCGCACGGCCCACGCCAGTCTCTGTTTGTCTCCGAGGCCCACGGCCCACGGCCAGTCTCTGTCTGTCTCCGAACCCCACAGCCCACGGCTCACGGCCAGTCTCTGTCTGTCTCCGAGGCCCACGGCCCACGGCCAGTCTCTGTCTGTCTCCTTGTCCGGCTGACTGGATATTGATCTCCTCTCTCTGCCTGTGTCGGAGCGGGTTTCCTGTAGAGGGAAACACCTGATGGTTATTAGTATTGGCCGGGCCTAAGCTGCTCTGGTAAAAAAAACACTGAACCGCGGCGGTCCAAAGCTCTGACTCTGCTCTCTTTACACAGCTGTCTGTGTGTATGTGTGTGTGTGTGTGTGTGTGTGTGTGTGTGTGTGTGTGTCTGTCTGTGTAACTCACTTAATAAAGCATGCCATTCAAATTACAGGGTTAGGCTCTCGGCCTGTGTAACTCACTTAATAAAGCATGCCATTCAGATTACAGGGTTAGGCTCTCGGTCTGTGTAACTCACTTAATAAAGCATGCCATTCATATTACAGGGTTAGGCTCAGATTCAGCAGCACATGAGTAGATCCTGTCAGTGAGAAACACAAAGCAACATGGCTAGTGGGGTAGCCTGTGATCCTGGGCATCTCAGCATGAGTCTAGCGTGATGCCCACGGCGCGATGGTTGATGTAACCCAGTGTAAGGCTGTCCATGCCTCACCAGCTGTCCTGTCCAGTTGGCTGTGTGTGTCTCTGTGTGTGAGTATGTGTGTGTGTGTGTGTCTGTGTGAGTGCGTGTGTGTGTGTGTGTCTGTGTGTGTGTGAGCTGGCTGTGGTCACTAACATGGCTGAAACCCAGAATATAGGGGGTAGTTTCTTCTGCTGATTTCAGTGGTATCCATGAACAGTAACACTTTTCCTGAAGCATCGATGTGTTAGCGGGGGTTATGAAAGAGTCGTAAACCCTCACAGAATCATCACTGATCTGTTATTGTGTGAATTGACATTTATTTCCATCATTGTACCATCAGTATAAATGTATAGGTGACCAACTTTTTGTTCATGTATGTATGTATGTATGTATGTATGTATGTATGTATGTATGTATGTATCATTGTATCTTTGTTTCATTAAAAATAAAGTATAAAAAAAAAAGAAAGAGTCGTAAAGATGTCTTAAACGTGTTATGAATATGTCCGACGAGGACAATCTGATGCATTAATAAATGAATGGAGAGATTATGTCCAATCACGTAACAGTTTCATTTTACTGGTTCCTGTATTTGTCTTGACAGCTCTGACACGGTTGGATACTATGACAGCTTATTAGCATGTGATTAGCATGTGACATAGCATCTATGTCAGTTATCGGACAGGGTCAAACATTCTGTTAAACAATCAAAATGCTAAATTTAATAATGGATTAACAATCGATATGCTCAGTTTAATAATGGGTTAACATGACAACGTGAACGTTTGCCGATAACACACGGCGTCCGATAATTAACACCGTTACCATAGGCTGTTATGGCATATAATGTTATTAGCTAAATCATGACCATTATTGACAAGGACGACACTAGATCACACTGCATTATTATCGATCTTATTTCACTAATTTTA
>NC_045172.1:23838943-23841443 GCF_900700415.2 Clupea harengus | reverse complement strand
CACTCACACACAGAGACACGCACACACAGGTGTGGTGGTAATGTGGTTAATACACACTCACACACACACACGCACTCACACACACACAGAGACACACACATACAGGTGTGGTGGTAATGTGGTTAATATAAATGTATTTACAAATATTTCGATGGAGTCAGTCAGTGTGTTTACATGATGGTATAATTCGAATCTTTGCTTAGTCGGACTATGCTTTCTTTCGAGGGTAGGTGCTATTATCCCAATATACATGGCAGTGAATAAATCGAATCATTGGCCGAAAGCATGTCATATCCGATACGATAGGTGGCGCTGTTTTTATTACAACTAGTGGTGATACAGCCCTTTCCGCTTGACCTCTTCACCACTACCAATAACAACAACAGTTGATTGAGCATGAATTGCGTCTGTTCATCGGTCCAGAAATGCGTGTTGCCTCTTGGGTTGTTTGTTTGTTTGTTTGTTTGTTTCTGCCAGGCCGATGTGTTTATAAGTTACATTATTCAAAGGTGAAAGATAAAAGGCGAGAGAAACGCATGCACATTCACACACACACGCGCGCAAATAATGGGTTACAGCCAAAACGCATTGCCCTTCTGCCAGTTGCATCAAATTGTTTAAGTACTTCTTTGCTGTCGATTTCCAAATCTGTGTGAATATTCATAAGAGCAAGTCCAGTCAGTCTTTTGTCAGTCATCGTACTTCGTAAGATATGTCTTAAGACGCCCCATTGTACTGAATGACCGCTCAGCAGACGCTGTGGAAACGGGCAAATGTGCCGAACTTTCCAGGGCTTGATAAAGCTCACTGCATTTGGGCTGTAGCTCATTTAGCTGTTTCCAGCTCTATATCTGCATCGTCAACGCTGGGCATTAGTTGTCCGTACTCCGATTTTATAGTTTCCCCATCGTAATAAATATGCATTCATGATATTTTTCTATGACCGAGTTTGACAGGTATTGGTCAGGTAATAGTCGAGTGACAGCTGATTTCACAAGCATTAACTTTAAACCAGAATATTATAACGTGCCGGCATAGTCGCCCCGTAATGCCGTGCAGCGGGCGCATACTGTTATACTTTATGTTATGCATGACGTTCCCTAGGCTATATGTTCCTTACCGTTCTAATTACATGTCGTTGTTCTGTGTTGGGACAGAGCTTATACAGGTGGGTGACGGTAGCACAGTCTGTTCGTGGGCATAAAGCCCGTGCCATTGTGACAGTGTGTTGTGTTTAATAAAAAGCCATAACAAATATACCACGCTTCCGTGATTTGTTACAATATAATGGTCTTGCTTCTATAATGTATAAACACGTAGGTTACAGGGTGGGTGTGGCAGAGAGAGAGAGGGAGAGCGATGATGCACACGGATATATCAGATTTAGCGACCGGAGCAAAGTTATGTTGCTGTAACGTTGAACTCTTTGCAATCAATAAATACAGTACTTAATAGGCTAATTGATACAATATCTCCTCGTTTGAGTGTGGTTGTTTGAGTGCAATGGGAGTGTATGATCGATGTTGTCTATAAAGGTATTTAGGTAAAGGTATTTACGGGAAAATATCTCGATCCACCTGTCACGTCTCTGTCTTTAGAGGGCAGCGCCAGATAACTGAACACAACTAAAGTCAGGCGTGCCTCGCGGGCACAATACCAAATTTCATCATATTTGATAGAATGAAGGACATATTAGTTGTGAATAGTATCACCGAGTTTGATAGGTATTGGTCAGGTAATAGCCGAGTGACAGCTGATTTGCTTTCTGATTTGACAGTACCTTTTCGTGGTTTTTTTCAGCGCCAGATAACTGAACACAACTAAAGTCAGGCGTGCCTCGCGGGCACAATACCAAATTTCATCATATTTGATAAAATGAAGGACAAATTAGTTGTGAATAGTATCACCAAGTTTGACAGGTATTGGTCAGGGGAGACGGCCCAGTGTTCCGAAAGCCCGATATTCCGAAATCTCAATATTCCGAAAAATAGTCCCCCTGGCAAAATTTAGAAATATTTTAAGTGGCACAAAACACTCAAAGCATTTCGTTTGCACAGCAGAGCGGAGACGCTCACCGGGCTATCACGCATATAACTTTTCCTAGGCAATATTTGTTAACTTAGCCTACTCTGGTTTTGAATATGGGGTAGGCTACCACTCATGCGAAGGAAATCACCGCAGATTGTCGCAGGACATTACGCAGATCTTGTCAAGCACTGACAAAGCATGCATGCGTTGGCAATCATACAAATATTTTTGTATCATCGCGATGCAAATGCATGTGTGTATAATAATATTCTGAATTCAAGTTAATGCTTGTGAAATAAAGGCATTTATATGTTTATGATTGTGTGATTCATTGGGATGTGCATGTGGGCAATAGTGGTTCACGTTGCTGTACTCACAATTTCGGAACAGCGGGCTGTCGGAAAAATGGGCTTTCGGAACATTGCCATGGAACCTTGGTCAGGTAATAGCCGAGTGACAGCTGATTTGACAG
>NC_045172.1:23791443-23803943 GCF_900700415.2 Clupea harengus | reverse complement strand
GTGTGTGTGTGTGGTATACATATTATGAATGTGAAAGAGGGGTGTGTGTGTGTGTGTGTGTGTGTGTGTGTGTGTGTGTGTGTGTGTGTGTGTGTGTGTGTGTGGTGTACATATTATGAATGTGAGAGATGGGTGTGTGTGCGTTTGCATTCTGCTTGAATGGCCCAGAGTCATTTTGCTTGCTTTGTACGTGGTATTGTCAAACAAAAGGGTTCTAGTTCGCTCAGCAGGCATCTAAAATAAAAGATCTACGTGAGGTTTATGCCATCGATTCATATTTATGCGAGCCTTCAAGCAGTCAGAGACTTTGGTGGAAGTCCCTTTTCTAGGGAAATTACTCTTCCTATGAAATTATTGTATTTTAATAATTTAATATCTTCCAACCTAAGTAGCACAGCACGATGCAAAACAGTAATCGGGGGACAGCAGAGTTTCAGTATCACATTCTCTTTGATGGCGGATGGTTTAATACAATGTCCAAGGTGTGAGTCTGGATTGATGAAATGAATTGGCTTTAGTACGGCAAACAAATAACACAGGTAAGATATCCACCCCGTTATGAATTCTCTGGCATTAAAGTTTTGGCATAAAAGAGTCCACTGGTATCGTCTTTGGTCTGTAAAGAGTCATACACATACACACACACACACACACACACACACACACACTCACACTCACACACACACACACACACACACACACACACACACTCACACACACACACACACACACACACACACACACACACACACACACACACACACACACGGACACACACACACACACACACATGGACAGACAGGACCCTTCGTCTTTGGTCTAATTTGCACATCTAACTTCCCACGTGGCTCAACCAAACGGCCCCTTAATGTGACCTCCCTAATGTCATTATCTCCGTGGGGTCACAGGAGGGAAACAGCTTGCCGGGTTGCAATGGACCCTGCAGAGGCAAAAAGGCCCCTTTGTGTCGCTCTGCAGGGGGGGGCGGGGGGGGGCAGTCTGGAGGGATGAGAGGGATGAGAGGGGCGGTCATGCACCAGGCACCGCGGCCCAGCGAGCTCCACACACACACACACACACACACAGGAGGCTACAGCCTGGGACAGCCTGGGTGCTGGGAGGATGGAGGACAAACCATAGGATTAGAATGAGTTAAGTGGATCGTATGTGATGGCGTGCCATGCGCAAAACGTTCTGATTTTCTAGGGATCGCTGTAGAAAGACTAAAATGGACGAAAGGTTTGTTCCTCCATACGCAGAACTACGGTTCCAGTGACCTCCAGGATCCTTGTTGCTACGGAGACTAGAAAGTCCACAAACACATTTTCTGCCCTTAATTTATCGGTTACGGAATGGAACACGGAACACGGGAACACTGAACAAAAGCATCAATGCCCCGTCAGTTAGTGAACTTCCCATTCCCTGTTTGACATGGAACGTCGGAACATAGCCTTCGCGGGAATATGCACGTCTATTCTACTCTGATTCTCCGGGCCAGGCCGAGGGGGCGGGTGCCGAGGGGGCCGGTGCCTGGCTCCTGATGGGGCTGCGATCAGCGCAGCTGTTTCCTGCCGCCCCTGGGGGGGGGGGTAGTCCAGCCGACTCATTATGGAGCTCAGTGTCAAGGAGGAGGCAGGGGTGGAGCGAGAGGCCTGACGAGAGCAGATGCAAAGCGAGAACAGCGATCAGAGAGCAGCGCTGTACGGCTCGACCCAGGACGGCGATGAGCGACGATATGAAAATGATTTCTGTAACTGCTGATGTTTAGACTCAACATAAGGAAACGTATGGAAGGAATATCTTACGCTACGCACACAGTGCTTCAGACACACACGGACTATTGTTTTGCCAGCGCAGAATGACAGGGAGAATATTTTTGATGAGTTTTTGATGGCCCTGTGGGAAAGCAGAACTGGCCACTCAAACCATTAACCTGAATTCCTCCGCGCCTCGTAGCTCGCACACACACAAACAAATCCCCGACCTGGACTGTTGAGCGCAGGGTGGGATGTTTATGTGTTCAGCCATGGTTTGGGAAAGTCAAAACGGCCTTTAAGGGCTATAAAGGTCTCTGAGGCAGAACTGGCTCAGTCCTTATTGAGAGAGAACCTTTGACAGAGATGGATGGACCCGGCCTGAGGTATACCAGGCTTCCAGATGGAATTTCAGGATGTTGTTTAAACATAGCCTTGGAGGGAATCATCTTTTCCATCGACACGGAAGCACAGAGCAACTCAGCTCCAAGGCGCATTTCCAAGTACACCTACTGAAAGGCAGAGTATGACAGGACCATGGAAAAATATTATGGATTTGACATATGTTATAGTACTAAGATGAATGAATGTAGCATTTCCTGTCTAATCACAGGAAAAGGAGTATACAGAGACTGAAAGTAGCTTACAATGATGCTTTTAGATTGCTGCTTCATGTGCCTAGGTGGCATAGTGCTAGTCAGTTGTTTGTGTCTAAGCACGTACCAACCTGTGAGGCGCTCTTGAGACAATTGATGTATGGTTTCATGTGTCGACTGGACAAATCTGAGAACTGTATAGTAGAGGGTCTGGTCAACCCTCTAAAGAGCTGCTATCGATTTACTTCGAACAGAAGACGACATTGGCACAAAAGTCTTCATACTTTTTAATGAACTGTATTATGCATGTTGTATCTTCTTGTTTTTCTCTTTTTTATAGTTGTATGTCTGTTATTTTATATGGAACTTGCCGTCTGAAATAAAGATATATATATATATATATATATATTTACATCACATTATCTTGGAAGTGGTCATATTTGAGGTAGTGTGGCTAAGGCCAGATGTGTGAACCACAGTTACAACATGCTGAAGTTGGAGGGAAACTTTCACACACACACACACACACAAACACACCATTCCCTTTGTGTTCACCGCTGTAGAATTACTTGTTTACCTTGGTAGCACATATGTTTTTTTAAAAGCCACATCTTTAACATAATTATCAGCTTGATGTGCTTGAGCCATGTGTAACCAGTCAACCACGAAGCTGTTTAAACCAGATGTTTAGGAAACTAAATTATATTTTTGCAGGTGCAATGTTTTTTTTAATGTTTAGGAAACTAAATTATATTTTTGCAGGTGCAATGTTTTTTTTAATGTTTAGGAAACTAAATTATATTTTTGCAGGTGCAATGTTTTTTTAATGTTTAGGAAACTAAATTATATTTTTGCAGGTGCAATGTTTTTTTAATGTTTAGGAAACTAAATTATATTTTTGAAGGTGCAATGTTTTTTTAATGTTTAAGAAACTAAATTATATTTTTGCAGGTGCAATGCAAGTGATGAAACAGCTGCTTAATGGAGGTCTTAACTCTGGAGAACAAATTGAGATTGCTAGACTTCAGCAGGGGAAGCCATGCTGGGAGTACGCAGAGCCAGCACAGGATTCAGAAAGAGTGTGTGTGTTTTTTTTTTTGTTTTTTTTTAGGGACAGACAGCAGGAAACACAACAACTTTTTTAAATGTACACTTTTATTTGTTCAGCTTTTTGAAAGGATGAAATATATAAATTCAATAAATACTATGGCAACAACAATGGAAGAGACATGGACATTAAACAACAAAAAACAAACAAAAAAAACAAAGAAAGGCCTACATTTTTCATTGCCTAAAAGAAATCTTCCGTCAACACTGAATAGAGAAAGCATATGCTAGCTGTCAGATAATACTGCCCATGACTGCGCCAACCCTGACTGCTGCTGGGCCTGGCATGGTGTGACCTGTGCTGTGTGTAGAGAAGCGGTCTCGAACTCGCAAGCTCGGGCATGGGAGTCGGGCATGCTAGCAAGGAGGCTAACACCCATAAGTCCTAGAGTCTGTCGCTAGCATGCCTCTAAAAAGGTGTCGGGGAGGGAGGGAGGTTTACTGGCGGCACAGTGCTGTCTCACGTTGCAGTGGCCCAGGTGCGGCACAAGTCTGGCCCAGGTGCGGCACAGGTCTGGCCCAGGTGCGGCACAGGTCTGGCCCAGGTGCGGCACAGGTCTGGCCCATGTCTGGCCCAGGTGTGGCTGCAGTCTCAGTGTCAATCATAGGGTGAGCGCTGTTAGAAACCGCTGACAGGTATCCCTCAGCTCAACTGGAGACACTGGCGTCCTCACTCTGAGGGTTAGGGTCTTTTAGCAGAAACAGAGTTCAGAGTTCAACTCCAGCCCTGTGGATGGATCATGTCTGTCAGTAGGCTTCCACGCCTGATTCACCTGGAGACTCAGTGTGGAGAGAAGCCCAGTAGGCCTGTGAGCGCGCTGCCCTCCCTCTAAGCTCTCTGAGTGCGCTGGGCTCGGAGTGAATTGCATAGACAAGAACAAGCAGAGGAACACAAGGGTCAAGGGTCATGGGGAAAGCGCTCCAGAAGCATCTCTCCCGCGGCTCCGACAGCGCTAAACGCTGATGCCCACACCCAACGCACAGAGAACCCTCTGGGTTCTAGAGTGGCGGATCTGGCACCGATCGAGAAGACTCCAGAACCAGGCAACATCTGTCCTCCGCTCAACTGGCACCGTGAGGAGACCGCTTTCCCCATTAACAGCTACACTTGGCCTAGTGCATAGCGCTGGAACAGAGGACAGACAGCAGCTCTATCTGGAGCAGAACCGTGCCTTCAACAGCCAAACATGGAGAACAGCTGGACATGGAGAACAGCTGGCCCTTATGCGGCGCTGAACAGTGCCGTGATGACTGTTACAATGGTAGAGACCATGATTTGAGACCATGAAACAGTCTCTCACTTATAGCAGTCGCAGCACAACTCAAATCCAGCCAGCTCGGTCTCAAACTGAGATGCCACCTGTGGCATTGCATGCTCAGTCCTCAACATAGCTGGGAAACTTGCGCTTCAGACGGCGTGGCTATGAGGGGAGCATTTGAACAAAGCTGAGCAGAGGTGCTAAAACTGGGCATTGGTCAGTGGAGCTGCTTAAACTGGTCACTGTTACTGCTTAAACTGGGCACTGGTACTGCTTAATAGGGGTGGAAAAAAAAAAATTATCGATTCTTCGATTTTCTCTAGAACGATTCTGTCTCGATTCAGAAAAGTTCATAATCGTTTTTTATTTTTTATCGGTTTAGAATTGAATTGTTGACCTCTGAATCGGAATCGAATCGTAAGGTGCCAAGAGATTCCCACCCCTACTGCTTAAACTGGGCACTGCTCCCCAGGTTTGCAGGAGGACATCCTTAAAACACATCAGCATACAGTCTCACTCCTCGTCCAACTCCTAACTCCCACTGCTGCTCAGACCACACTGGCAGGAGACTCGAGCTTCTCTTTGGTTTAAAAACCAGGATTTTCCTCCTTCATGTTAGCATATCACAAAAAGAAATGACCTACAAACAAGGTTTGCAGTACACAGAGTTTGGGAAGCTGTGCTAAAACAGTGGAAAACTATGAAAAGAAAAACATCAAAAATCTCCACAGTGAAACACAAGAAAACTGGGAATGGAAAAGGGGACAGGATACGCTGTTTGTTTCACTTCTTCTTCTTCTTCTTCTTCTTCTTCTTCTTCTTCTTCTTCTTCTTCTTCTTCTTCTTCTTCTTCATTTGCCCGTGTCCGAGAGGCGAAGCCCTGAAGCTGGAGGGCTGAGAAAGCCCGTCAGGACTTTAAGGTTTCCAGCAGTGTGTGAATGAGGGTCCAGAAAGGGGTGTGTGTGGGGGGGGGGGGGGGGGGGGGGTGTTGACATTTTTTTTTTTTTTTTTGGATTCCCTTCACACTCTGTGAGACTCATCTGGAGGGCAAAACAAAAGAGTGCCGAGTTGCCATGGTGCTTCCCCCTCGGCGCTAGCCTCACTTCCTGAGGTGGTCACAGGAGTTCTTCAGCACTTCCTGTCCAAAACCTCCAACAGGAAACGAAACACTTCCAGGAGGAGAAACCCCCTCCTTCTTCTCCTCCTACACGAGGCCCAAGCGGCCGGTCGCTTCCTCCACGAGCGTCGTCGAGAGGTTCAAGATGGACATGGGGAGAGGCAGGGTGGAGTTTCACAAGTATTTCGTTTATTTTGTTTTGTTTTTTTTTGTCTTTTTTTCTCCTCCTCTGTACATTTTCCTGTACATTGGCACTATGCACTCCTGCTATGTGGCGTGTTGCGTCATTTCAAATCCCCCGTGTTTTGGAAGGAGTTCAGCAAAGGCTCTAAAGTGCACATAGTTCCCCCCCCCGTCCTCTGCGCTAGCAAACGCTGCGTTACCTCCCATGTGGTGTAGAGGGGGCCTTGTTCCACGCTACGCCCCCCCCCCCCCCCCTCTCCACCTCCGCACTCCTCCAGCGTTTATTCAAAGCCCTTTCCCTCTGTTGCGGCGAGCCAAGGCGAGGCGAGCCGTGGCGTGCCGCTCACATGACCGTACAGCTCTTGGCTTTGTCCTTGCGGAGGTCGGAGGTCACGGCCGAGAGTTCCGGACGGCTCGGCATGTGGGAAATCCGCTTGTTGGCGCGGCCGGATTTGTTCCGCTTGACGTTCTTGTTGTTCTTGTTGACGCAGGCCAAGGTGGCCACGTGGAAAATGTCCCGAACGCTGTTCTCCGACTGCTGAGCGGAACACTCGATGTAGGGCGCCGAGATCTGCTTCGCCATGTTGGAACCCTGCAAGAACACACGGAGGCAGTGAGGGGGAGAAAGTTCAAACACAGAGAGAAAGACAGAAACACCTAATTTAGAGCGAAACAGCACAATCAGTGTGTGCCAAATTAAAAGCTTCAGTCCCCTTCACACATAGGGCTTGAGGGGATAAGAATCCAGGGTTGCTTTAAACTTTCATTTCATTTTAATATCAAGTCTTTGACATCTTGGTTCTGCATAAACATGAAGCTTATGAGATCTTATGAGACATTGAAGAAAAAAAAGTGATGCAGTGTATTTCAAATTGAAGAGCTTGCTTACATCTCAAAAAGGAGTAATATCATAATTATGAAGACACAACGGTTTGCACTCTGTAGACTTTACAGTCGAGAGTAAGCATTAATTTACGTTTCATCAGCTTATAGCTTCTAAACAGTGCTTTGGACTTGATCCACATTTCAGTGAAAATCTGATCGCACGCTTCCGGCTGAAAGCCTAAGCACACTTTTGAAAAAAAAAAAAAAGCCAGACTTCCACTTCATGTAGAGCAGGCATTCCATCACTTCCGACCAATCAAAAATTCCACGTACCTGATCATATGACACTGGTGTTTGCCTGTGATTGGACAACTCCACGAGCGTGGTGAGGTCCGTCCGCAGGTCTGACTTGCAGCCGACGAGCAGCATCTTGGTGTTGGGGCAGAACTCCTGGATCTCCCCTTTCCACTGCGCAGAGGACAGGGCACACAAAGAGACACATTCAGCTACGGGCTCAGGTTCACCTGAGTGGGTCAGTTACAAAGCCTGCCCCCCCCCCCCCTGCCCCCGCCCCAGAGGGAAAGCTCCAGAGTGCTTCCATTCTCACATGGGAACTACAGGGGGGCGGGGGTGGGCAGGGTGGCACACAGAAGATGCTTCCTCCCGCAAAACAGGTAATCCGTACCCCTCCTGCTGCCCCCCCCCCCCCCCGCCACCAGCCATCTCTCCAAACAATGAATGGACTGTGGGAGCTGGCAGGGGACCTGTGTGTGTGTGTGTGTGTGTGTTTGGTCGCAGAAGTGGGGATCGAGTTCAGTGCGACACAGTTGAGTGATTGTTTTCCTGGGGAGTTCAGGAGCTCGTTCCCATGATTCTCAGTGGCACTGGGCCACTGGGGGCCACTTAAGTGGCTTTTTATGATTACAACCTGCGTACACACACACACACACACACACACACACACACACACACACACACACACACACACACACACACACACACACACACACACACACACACACACACACACACACACACACACACACACACACACACACACACACACACACACACACACACACACACACACACACACACACACACACACACACACACACGTCCAGTGGCTGATCAGGGATCAGAATGTTTTATCCTCTCAGGGTGACCCCTGTCCACACACACACACACATCCCTCCTGTCACTCAGAAAGCACTGACCTGCTTCTCAAGCGCACACACACACACACACACACACACACACACACACACACACACAGAGCTACCTCATGTAGACTGCCTCCGCCCAGACATTTAATTGGGGCGCAGACAGGCTCTCTGACGGACCATGGCTGAGCAGTGACCCACAACTCAACGCCCACCCCCAAAACTCAAGAACCTGACCCCTGTGTGTGTGTGTGTGTGTGGTCAAACTGGAGAATGAGGTCATGAAACACCATGTGGTGGTCAGACAGACACAGACCTTCGTGAGCACACTGTCCAGGGTCTCTGGTCTGCTGATGTGTGTGTGTGTGTGTGTGTGTGTGTGTGTGTGTGTGTGTGGGGGGGGTGAGTGTGTGTGGGGGGGTGAGTGTCACACACCTTCTTGAGCACACTGTCCAGGGTCTCTGGTCTGCTGATGTCGAAGCAGATGAGGACAGCGTCGGAGTCCGGGTACGAGAGAGGCCTCACGTTGTCATAGTACGGAGAACCTTTAGGGACACACAGAGAAAGAGAGGGTCAAAAACATGGACACACAAGCGACTCTAATGCTATTATACTTCAAAAGTCCACACACCACACACACACCACACACACACACACACACACACACACAGACCACCCTTTTCATTGGCTTTCACTGTGTGCCTGAGAGTGTGAGTGTGTGTGTGAGTGTGTGTGTGTGTGTGTGTGTGTGTGGGGCACACAGAGGCATGTTTCGGAGAGCAACTACAGATCTTAGATGTGACGCCTCTTGAGAGAGGCAGGAGAGATGGTTCACTAGTAATTATACTTTAATAACACATGAAACTGGAGCCGGTTCCTCTGCAGACCACAACACTGGCCCTGGGGTGAATGAAAGAGGAAACATCCGTGACAAGCTATGTGAGTGGCTGACATGAACACACCTAAAAGGTCTGTGTGTGTGTGTGTGTGTGTGTGTGTGTGTGTGTGTGTGTGTGTGTGTGTGTGTCTCAGTATAAAGACTCCCATGTCTGGGGTGCCACTCTGAGGGGGTGGGGGCTGTGGGAAACGGCGGTGTGGTTGTGGTGTCTCGTTACAGCCACTACAGAGAGCCGTGCGCGTGAGCAGCTGTGGAAAAGAGCTAAGTTAGCGCTGCCTCCCCACCCCCGTGTAACACGGCCTCTCGGGCTGCCAAGAATCCGGGGAATTTTGTTTTTCCGCGTCTAAAGTGACCCACGGGAGGTCTGCCGCAAACCCAGAGTCTCGAATAGTGGAAGAGGATCCCGTACCCACCCCTCCTCACAGGGGGAGAGTGTTTCTAATCTAAACAGACTACAGAGAGGAGATAGGGTGGGTGGGTGTGGGTGTGTGTGTTAGAGAGAGAAAGAGTGTATATATATATATATATGTGTGTGTGTGTGTGTGTGTGTGTGTGTGTGTGTGGCTGGAGATCAGAAATCCAAGTCCTTGACTAATAAGGCCGTAGACCCGAGTGAGCTGATGGACAGGATAAGTACGTGTGTGTGTGTGTGTGTGTGTGTGTGTGTGTGTGTGTGTGTGTGTGTGTGTGTGTGATGGCCAGGATGAGGGGCAGGATGTCGGCACAGCCGTTGAAAGAGCGACGCTATCAGTCCTGACAGAGGCACAGAGGAGGAAATGAAGCTGGAGCTAATCTCTATTCAGAGCTGTTCATATTTACACACGCTGGAAACACACACACACACACACACACACACACACACACACACGGCTTTCTCAATCACACACATGCAACTGGGGGGGGGGGGGGGGGACTGTGCCCTTTAAAAGACAGGAGGAAGAAAGACAGGATGGGAGGAAGGAGACAAAAAAAACTCCATGCCAGTTGCATGCCAGTCATGATCTAGGTGTGTCAGTCGTGATATAGATGTGTGAGGCGAGGCGAGAGTGCAGACTTTAGTGTGGGTGACCTGGGCTGGCCTCTGCCCTCTTAGATGATTGGATACTTCATGCATGTCAGTTTTTTCAGAGAGAGAGGACCAGTCCACCATTCACTCAGTCAGTGGAAGGTTTCATCATATTTCACATTCATTTCTCTCTTGCTCCCCCTCTCTCTGGTACACTAATTACTGAGGCCCCTTAAACAACAGCAGACTCTTTCTTCCTCTAAAGCATCCCCACACACACTAACACAAACACAAACACAAACACACAGGGACTGCAGTACCCGCCACTAACCCCACTTTCACCCTTCTATTTGATTTATGTGGGTAAAGATGGCAAGAGAGAGAGAAAGACAAAAAGAGAGAGAGAGAGAGAGAGAGAGAAAAAGAGACAGAGAGCTACAGAGAGAGAGATAGGGAATCACAAAGAAACAGAGAGAAAGAGAGATAAGGAAAGACAAAGAGAGAAAGAGACAGAAAGAGACAGAAAGAGAGACAAAGACACCTGTGCGTGCTGCTGCACCCCCCCCCCCGCCCCCGGTCTCTGAATGCCATTACTGCGGCGGTATGCCACCAGGCACGGTGGGGGGGGGGGGGGGCGGGGGTATGGGCCCAGGGAAGGGGGGTCTCTTGGGGAGCGGGAAAGCTGTTTCGCAGACCACCACATGCGCGGCCATTTTTCACAGAGGGGTATCCCTCGCTAGGTGGGCTTAATTGATTCCTTGCCATGCCTGAGCAGACGGGCCGTGTGTTACCAACACACACACACCACACCACACACACACACACCACACACACCACCACACACACCACACACACACACACACACACACACACACACACACACACACACCACACACACACACACACACACACACACACACACCAACACACCCAACACAACACACACCACCACACACACACCACACACACACACACACACACACACACACACACACACACACCACACACGGGCCGTGTGTTACAGATCTCACACGCACACACACGCACACACACGCACACACACGCACACTGCTTATACTTTCACAGGTGAAGTTTTTTTTTGTCTGAACGGTTAAATGCCAGGAGGTTGTGCTGTACTACTGGCTCTGCTGTGTGACTTCCATAACCCCCTGCATCTCCCCCTCGTGCAGTTCAATTTCCTCTCAGGCTAACAAGGTACTAAACGATGCAGGAGGAACATGCACTCATCTCAGAGCAACAGGCTGCTTCTCTCCCAGCAGCGCGGTGCAGCGCGGCAGCCCTCTGCGCTCACAATGGCTGCTTTGTGAGGTGTTGGGAGCGGCGGGAGCAACCTTTCGTCGCCGGAGGAATGCGAAACACGCAGCTCAGATTCGCTCAGTCCAGAAATGCGATCCTAGGCACAATGGCTGCCGGGGGCGAGGAGAAAGGAGCAGGCTGGACTCCGAGGGGGGGTAGAGGGGGGTAGAGGGGGAGGGGGTGTTTGGGGGAGACACACAAAAGGGCCACGGACGAAGCCTCAGGACCGGGCGGACAAAAGCGGGAGTTGGGAACGGAGACGGAAGCGATCACCGCTCATTGCAGAGATTAGTTCAAAGGGCAGTGTGCGGACCATCCTCTCCAGGACGTGCAAATCAAGGTGACATGGGGCATTTAGTTTACAGAACACACACACACACACTCAGAAACAGCCAACACAATAGCTGGGAACAAGAGGGGTGTGGTGGTTGTGGTGTGTGTGTTGGTGTGTGGTGGGGGCGGGAGGGGGTGGGGCTGAGAAATGTGGCGGGATCTCCCAAATCGGCGGCACAGCTCCCCATCAGCAGATGCCACTGGGCGCTAACAGCCTCCAGACTGGACTGAATTGCCTCCATTTTGTTGCCACCCCAGAATGGAGAGCTGAGCTCATTAACTCTTTCGCAGATAATCACAGAACAATAAAGCCAGCCCTGCACGTAGCCAGGGTCAGCGGAGCCTCCACTGCCCCCCCCCCCCCCCTCCCTCCACCCCGACCCCGCTCCCACCGACCGACAGGAGGGGCCCCTCCCATATCGATCGGAAGTGGCCTGGCCGATAGGGAGCCTTCAAAGGGGGATTCAACCCTAAACCCCCCCCCCCCAGCTGAGAGCCTGCAGGCTCCTCCATATCAATCAGGCTGGTGGCCGGTGGGAAAGGGATGGGGGAGGAAGGAATGAGATGCTCGGGCGTGCGGATGTGGAGTGGAGTTCAGGGGGGGGTGGGGGTGGCATGGGCTGGGCCTTCCAACAGAGCAATGTTCATCCATTCTACCCCCAATGCTACACCCCCTCTCAGGAGAACATTGACCAGGAGAGGGTGGGGGGGCATCTGAAGACGGTCAGGCTCCCCTGGGGATACCTCCATCCCTGAGGCCTGGAGAGAGAGACGGGAGGCTGACGATAAGATCCCCATCCCCATCAGATGGGAGGCTGCTTAAGGGCTGGTATTTCTGTCCTCCAGCCAGGCATGATCACAGATTCAGATTAGACACTGATGAAATATTTATGCAGAGAGGACAGGAGAGGAGAGGAGAGGAGAGCCGTCTGTAATTTAAAA
>NC_045172.1:23781655-23784155 GCF_900700415.2 Clupea harengus | reverse complement strand
AGGAGAGGAGAGGAGAGGAGAGGGAGGAGAGGAGAGGAGAGGGAGGAGAGGAGAGGGGAGGAGAGGGGAGGGAGGATGCTCCTGCTGGTCTAATCCCTGTCTAAGCCATGGGCTACTGGGGTTTACTGTCCTGTCTAACATGACTCGGCTGAGACTGAAGCCACACCAGCTCAGCTCATGTGTCCAGGAGTCCATTTTGCGTTACTGTGGTGAGATACAAGCGCCGGCCCTCCTCCTCCTCCTCTTCTTCCTCCCTCAGGGAGACTGCCTGGGTTCTCCCAGCGCTCTGATGGAGGTGCTGCCAGTGTGGGGGAAGCCACGACACACACACTCACACACACACACACACACACAAACACACACACACACACAAATACTCTCACACACACACACTCACGCACACACTCACATGCACACACACACGCACGCACACAAGCGCACACGCACACGCACACGCACACACACAAGCGCACACGCAGACGCACACACACAAGCGCACACGCACACGCACACACACAAGCGCACACGCAGACGCACACACACAAGCACACACACTCTCACACACACACACACAAATACTCTCACACACACACTCACAAACACTCACAAACACACACACACACACTCACGCACACACTCACACCTATTCTTACAAACACACACACACACTCACACACACAAGCGCACACGCAGACGCACACACACAAGCTCACACACTCTCACACATACACACACAAATACTCTCACACACACACTCACAAACACACACACACACACTCACGCACACACTCACACACACACACACACACACACCTATTCTTACAAACACACACACACACTCACACACACACGCACACACACAAACACACACACTCTCACACACACACTCACACTTACACACACACACACACACACGCCACATGAAGGGACATGAAGACAGATGCCATTACACAACCCCTCATCCATAACCACCACTGGGGAACTGGCTGAGCCCAGCTCACCGTGACGCCCTGTAATGGTGTGGTGTGTGATTGGTGTGTGTGGTGTGGTTTCTATGTGGCATGTGTCTGTGGTGTGGCATGTGTGTGTGTGTGTGTGTGTGTGTGTGTGTGTGTGTGTGTGTGTGTGTGTATGTGGTGTGGCATGTGTCTGTGGTGTGGCATGTGTTTGTGTGATTGGTGTGTGTGGTGTGGTTTCTATGTGGCATGTGTCTGTGTGTGGCCATGTGTGTGTGTGATTGGTGTGTGTGGTGTGGTTTCTATGTGGCATGTGTCTGTGTGTTGGCATGTGTGTGTGTGATGTGTGTGTCTGTGGTGTAGAATGTGTGTGTGTGATGTGTGTGTGTGTGTGATGTGTGTGTCTGTGGTGTAGCGAGTGTGTGTGTGTGTGTGTGTGAATGTTAAACGGATGTTCCAGCAAACAGCACACACACACACAAACTCTCACACACACACACACACACACACACACACACACTCACACTCACACTCTCACACACACACACACACACACACACACACACACACACACCACAGACACATACATCACACACACTTGCCACACCACAGACACATGCCACATAGAAACCACACCACACACACCAATCACACACCACACCATTACAGGGCGTCACGGTGAGCACACACACACACACACACACACACACACACAAACAGACACACACACACACGTTGCTTGTCAACATTACTAATGGTGTCTGTTCCGCTCCTTGGTCTGGGGCTTCTGCAGTGGAGGCAGCCCACTCTATCACCGTGGCGACGCTTAAAGATGCCCTGCAGGGATGGTCTGGAGGAAGGAATTCCACCCAGGGGTCAAAGGTCAAGTCCTCTTCCTCTGGGGAGCGGGGCGACCCTGCGGCCATTAGAGCAGGCATGGGGGCGGAGCTCTCATCTGACTCAATTAGGCCTGATGGCCACTTCCTCTCTCTCTCTCTCCCTTTCTCTCCCTCCCTCTCTATCCCTCTCTCTCTCTCCCCTCTCTCTCGTTCTCTCTGTCTCTCTGTCTCTCTCTCCCTCTCTCTCTGTCCCTCTCTCTCTCTCCCTCTCTCTCTCTCTTTCTCTCACTCTCTCTCTCTTTCTCTCTCTCTACCTCTCTCTCTCTCTCTATCTCTGTCTCTCTCTCTGTCCCTCTCTCTTTCTGTCCCTCTGTCTCTCTCTCTCTCTCTCTCTCTCTCTCTCTCTCTCTGGCCCGGCCCGTCGTCCAGCCATGAGAAAGCGGAGCGGAGTGGGCCATGGCTTGCACACGGCCCTTAGAGACGGAGCCCTGGGGGCTTGCGGTAGATTCCAGAACACACACGTCTTCTGGAGAACGCCTCGGCGTGAAGGTGGGGCCGCAGGCCTGTGAGGGTGTACTGTAGGTCGGTGCTGTGCGCCGTGTTAGCTCATGGTGTGGGTATTTCCTCTCTGCAACGGCATAAATCACACCAGCGCTACAGAAGTGAGCTCTAATGGGGAACATATGGAGCTGGCCAGCGCAGCTG
>NC_045172.1:23759155-23766655 GCF_900700415.2 Clupea harengus | reverse complement strand
AGTGGAGAGACTGTAGCTAATACACTCCGATCGCTGGAGAGACTGTAGCTAATACACTCCGATCAGGAGACTGGAGAGACTGGAGCTAATACACTCCGATCGCTGGAGAGACTGGAGAGACTGGAGCTAATACACTCCGATCGCTGGAGAGAGTGGAGAGACTGGAGCTAATACACTCCGATCGCTGGAGAGACTGTAGCTAATACACTCCGATCAGGAGACTGGAGAGACTGGAGCTAATACACTCCGATCGCTGGAGAGACTGTAGCTAATACACTCCGATCAGGAGACTGGAGAGATTGGAGCTAATACACTCTGATCGCTGGAAACAGTAAACGCACTGCAGAGGGGCCGGGCAAAGTTTGGTTAAGATGTCGCAACACGTGAGAACACTGAGTATATATTATAAGTATAGAACACTGAGTATATATTATAAAAGAACACTGAGTATATATTATAAGTATAGAACTGAGTATATATTATAAAACACTGAGTATATATTATAAGTATAGAACTGAGTATATATTATAAAACACTGAGTATATATTATAAGTATAGAACACTGAGTATATATTATAAAAGACTGTCGGCTCAGTCCCATCTAGCCCTGAGTGATAGAGACCAGGGAATATGAGGAGAGTGTTCTCACATGGTGGCTGTGTGTTGCTATAGTTCCTACACTCAAGCGCTTCACCTCACTCAACCCGTCCCTGTTCTGCTATAGTTCCTAGACTTAAAGCGCTTCACCTCACTCAACCCATCCATGTTCTTTCCACAGCGCTACAGGATGTTCTGCATAAGTGCCCGTCGGGGGAAGTGCTCGGAGGTACAGAGAGAGAGGAGGCATCATGTGAGTTCAAGCAGAAAGCGGATCATGAGGAGCTGCGTGCTCCACAGTGTGACTCTCTCTCTCTCTCTCTCTCTCCCTCTCTCTCTCTCTCTCTCTCTCTCTCTCTCTCTCTCTCTCTCTCTCTCTCTCTCACTCACTGTGCAAACACACCTCTGCCATGATCCTTCAGGCTGTAACCTGCTACTCTCTCCAGCTCCATCACCAGCTTTCCCTCATAATGGCCGCCGCTAATGTACTGACTGGAGTAGACCAGAGTGACTGCGACGCCGCCTCGCTTCGGCGCGAAGGGAGGCCTTCCTGCGAGGGCCTCTAAGGAAGCACTGCGCTGCGTAGACCTCTAAGGAAGCACTACGCTGCGTAGACCTGTAAGGAAGCACTATGCTGCGTAGGCCTTTAAGGAAGCACTATGCTGCGTAGGCCTCTAAGGGCGCACTATGCTGCTTAGGCCTCTAAGGAAGCACTACGCTGCATAGACCTGTAAGGCCTCACTATGCTGCGTAGGCCTTTAAGGGCGCACTACGCTGCAGGGGGCCTGTAAGGAAGCACTACGCTGCGGCCCGTGGGTATAAATAGACCCGGTCTGCTTCCCCTGCGGATGCTGCCAACATGTCCCCTCCTTCTCCGCCACAAAGGGCACGTCAGCAGGGCACCAGGGGGCTGATGGACGGCCACATTCCTCCACTCGCCTTACTGCCCACGGGGCTATTACTGTAGGGGAGGCATGCACAACCACCCACAAGGAGGGTGTGTGGGGGACAGGGAGGGTGTGGGGGGTAGGGGACAGGGGGGGTGTGTGTGGGGTAGGGACAGGGGGGTGTGTGGGGGGTAGGGTGTGTGGGGTAGGGGACAGGGGGGGTGTGTGTGGGGTAGGGACAGGGGGGGTGTGTGTGGGGTGGGGACAGGGGGGGGGTGTGGGGTAGGGACAGGGGGGGTGTGTGTGGGGTAGGGTGTGTGGATACAGGGGGGGTGTGTGTGGGTAGGGGACAGGGGGGTGTGTGTGGGGTAGGGGACAGGGGGGGTGTGTGGGGGGTAGGGTGTGTGGGGTAGGGGACAGGGGGGGTGTGTTGGGGTAGGGACAGGGGGGGTGTGTGTGGGGTAGGGGACAGGGGGTGTGTGTGGGTAGGGGACAGGGGGGGTGGTGTGTGGGGTGGGGGAGGGTGTGTGGGGTAGGGTGTGTGGGTACAGGGGGGGTGTGTGTGGGTAGGGTGTGTGGGGTGGGGACAGGGGGGGTGTGTGTGGGGTGGGGAGGGTGTGTGGGGTAGGGTGTGTGGGATACAGGGGGTGTGTGTGTGGGGTAGGGTGTGTGGGGTGGGGGACAGGGGGGGTGTGTGTGGGGTGGGGGACAGGGGGGGTGTGTGTGGGGTAGGGGACAGGGGGGGTGTGTGGGGTAGAGAGCAGGGGGTGGTGTGGGGTACAGGGAGGGTGTGTGTGGGGTAGGGGACAGGGGGGGTGTGTGGGGTAGGGGACAGGGGGGGTGTGTGGGGTGGGGGACAGGGGGGGTGTGTAGGGTACCTTCTGCAGCAAGAAGTGATCTCATGTCCTGGCCACAAGCAGCTGCCAAAGCCAAACCTAAATATGGAGTGGCATGTTGTTGAATGTGTGTATGTGTGAGAGGGTGTGTTTGGGCAAGGGGTTCCCGTGTACCTAAATATAACACATACACACAGAGCGAGAAAGAGAGACGAGACAGAGAGAGAGAGGGAGAGAGAGAGAGAGCGCGAGAAAGAGAGAGAGAGAGGGAGGGAGAGAGAAATAGAGAGAGAGAGGTAGAGAAAGAGAGACAGAAAGAGAGAGAGGGTGACAGAGAGAGAGGGAGAGAGAAAGAGAGAGAGGAGACAGACAGAGACGGAGAGAGAGAGAGACAGAGAAGCGAGAAGAGAGGGAGAGAGAAGAGAGAGAGGGAGACAGAGAGAGACAGAGAGAGAGAGAGAAAGAGAGAGAGAGGGAGAGAGAAAGAGAGAGAGAGACAGAAAGCTTTGTAAACACACACACAAGCGGTATGGAACAGCGGAAACCCATGTATCACACACACCGGGAGAGTCTGGCTTTCACATCTGATTCGACTCCAGACATCTGAGCTGGTGTTGTCCGCCTGAGTGGACACATGAAAAGGTCAGCCATGACAGACAGCACGCAGCTTCACAAGCGGACGCCACCGCCGCCTCAGCGTGTGGCTTCATAAGTGTGCTATTGATTTGAGCCCTCCCCCCCTCCCCCCCTCCACCCCTCCCCCTCGTGCGTCCCTGGAGGAAAGGTGCGGTGGGGACCTGTGAAGTCACCCAGGAGTGAAATGGGATATTTTTTTTTCTTTCCTTCTTTTTTTGTGCAGAGATATTCATCGCGCTGAAACTCTCTGACATTTAATTCCTCACGTACAGTAACACACACACACACACACACACACACACACACACATATCCTCACGATCAGTAACCCTGCCCCCTGTTAGCGCGCGCCGCAAAAAACAATTCCGCTGACATTCACGGACACATGCACAGCCATCAGGCAACGCTTTATGATGTGTCAGACATCACTCTGTGTGTACTCACACACACACTCACACACACAAAACACACACTCAGACACACACACACACACACACACACACACACACAAAACACACACTCAGACACACACATGTCTGGCCTACATTTATGAGACTAACACAATCACACAGCACATACACAAACACACGTTCAAACATGGGGATACCACACACACAAACACACACACACACAAGACAAATCTTAACCATAAATATTCTAGTATGTTCACCCATAAATAAACTCACACTTACATACACAAGCAAAATATTTTTCATAAATATTTAAAAGTTTTACCCAGAAATAAAAATGCGCCCCAGAACCATGCACATAATGAAACACACACACACACACACACACACTATCCAGCGGCTGGCTGCTGACAGGTAGCATCCACACCTCCAGATTGTGTCTCTCACACTGTAGGTCTCCTTCTCATTGTCCATGCCCATTCAACCGTGACAGGAACGCCAGGACCGAGCCCATCCAGCCGCTGCAGCAAGGATTGTGGCACGGATTAACACTCAACACCCACTGCCCAAAACCAAACACCTTGGCACAGAAAGTGGAGTTGATGTTGATGTGTGTGTGTGTCTGTTGATGTGTGTGTGTGTATGTCTGTTGATGTGTGTGTGTGTATGTCTGTTGATGTGTGTGCTGTAACACAGGCAGGAGTACTCGCAGGAGAATAATAATATAATAATTGTCAGACTTTAATCGCACAAGCGACACACTGCACCACACGTGAATACATGGACACACACACACACAGGCCTGAGGTCGTTTGTGAATTTAGCTTCTGCATTTATCCCATCCCGGACTGTCCTTCCTCCAGGACCCCAGGAGCAGTGGGCAGCTTTTTTAAGTGCCCGGGGACCAGGTGAGATGAACCGTCTGTCTTGGTCAGGGACCGACGAAGAGTGTTCTGTTGTTTTGCATGTTTTTTCAGTGGAGGAAACCCCTTGTGAACACGGGGAGAACATGCAAACTCCACACAGAAAGGCCTTGGAGATAGCCCACCTGAGCACTGAAGGTCTGGGGAGGACCTGCCCCCCAGAGCCAACAGCGCCCCATGCGGGAATCGAACCCATGACCTTCTTGCTGTGAGGCGGCAGTGCAAGCAGTGCAAGCACCTGAGCCACCGTGCCACAGAGAAGGAACAGACACGGAATTGTCATAAAACTCGAATGGACCAATCAATAAGGCCCAGTGTGAGTGAGCAGGAAGCCGTGTTGGCGCGGGCGGGCGGGCGGGCGGGCGGACTGACTGAGTGACTGACTGACTGACTGACTGACTGCCTGCCTGCCTGCACACTGGGTCAGGACACTCAGGTGCAGCCCGTTCCCTGGCCGAATCACCACAGAACCTCTTGTGAGCCCGGGTGTGCTGCAGAACCTCCTGTGAGCCTGCTTGTCAGTCCTGCCGTTTCAGAGCCACGGGCCCAGCTCTCTCTCTCTCAATGTGTGAGTGTGTGTGTGTGTGTGTGTGTGTGTGTGTGTGTGTGTGTGTGTGTGTGTGTGTGTGTGTGTGCGTGTGTGTGTGTGTCAGAGCCACGGGCCCAGCTCTCTCTCTCTATGTGTGAGTGTGTGTGTGTGTGGGTGTGTGGGTGTGTGTGGGTGTGTGTGTGTGTGTGTGTGTGTGTGTGTGTGTCAGAGCCACGGGCCCAGCTCTCTCTCTCTATGTGTGAGTGTGTGTGAGTGTGTGTGTGTGTGTGTGTGTGTGTGTGTGTGTGTGTGTGTGTGTGTGTGTGTGTGTGTGTGTGTGTGTGTGTGTGTGTGTGTGTGTGTCAGAGCCACGGGCCAAGCTGCCTATACATTTTACATGAGTGGCTGGGAAAGCAATATGTCTGTGCAGGGACTGGGGTCTTACTGAGGAAATGGGTAATATCCTTCTGAACTGAAACATGTGTCTATCTCCATGTCTTCACCCCCTCTCTATCTCCCTCTGTCTATCTCCCTCTCTCTTTCTCCCTCTCTCTATCACCCTCTCTCTTTCTCCCTCTCTGTATCTCTCTCTCTATCACCCTCTCTCCCTCTCTATCTCTCTTTCTCCATCTCTATCTCCCTCTCTCTATCACCCTCTCCCTCTCTCTTTCTCCCTCTCTCTATCACCCTCTCTCTTTCTCTCTCTCTCCATCTCCCTCTCTCTTTCTCAATCTCTTTATCTCCCTCTCTCTATCACCCTCTCTCTTTCTCAATCTCTCTATCTCCCTCTCTCTTTCTCAATCTTATTTCCTCTCCCTCCATCTCTCTATCTCTCATAGTCTCTAGCTCTCTCATTATGTCTCTCTCGCTGTCTTTCCCTCTCTCTCTTTCAATCTTTCTCTCTCTTTCTAAATCTCCTTTTTCTCTCTGTTTCTCTCTCTCTCAGTTTAAGTCCCTCTCTCTCTTCTCTTCTCTCCTCTCTGTGTGTCACTCAAGTCCCTCCATAATTCACTAGCCCTAGGAGTGAAACTGCACACACACACACACACACACACACACACACACACACACACACACACACACACACACCACTAGCCCTAGGAGTGAAACTGCACACACACACACACACACACACACCCACACACACACACACACACACACACACACACACACACACACACACACACACACACACACCCCACACACACACTAGCCCTAGGAGTGAAACTGCACTGGACGCACAAGGGAGGAAATTAAGGCAGTGAAGCAGCACTTCCTCCTTAAGGGTGACCCAGGATATAAGGCAACAAATCACTGCATAGCAGCATAGCAGCATAGCACATACAGATATTACAGCTGAACCCAGCTCTGTGTGTGTGTGTGTATGTGTGTTTGCGTGTGTGTGCTTGTGTGTGTGAGTGCGTATGCGTGTGTGTGTGTGTTCGCGTGTGTGTGCCTGTGTGTGTGTGTGTGTGTTCGCGTGTGTGCTTGTGTGTGTGTGTGTGTGTGTGTCTGTCTGTGTGAGTGTGTGTGAGTGTGTGTGTGTGTGTGCGTGCGTGTGTGTGTGTGTGTGTGCTTCACTGTTGCATCACATGAACACAGTACTAAGATATCACCAGTGGATTGTCTGTTACTATGGGGAACATCACAGCAACACAACATAATAACATCAAGCAATGCTCCATTACATTTTACATTTAGTCATTTAGCAGACGCTTTTATCCAAAGCGACTTACAATGTATACACATTTTACATTTTACACTGATGGCACACTGCACATCAGGAGCAATTAGGGGTTCAGTGTCTTGCTCAAGGACGCTTCGACAGGGAATCGAACTAGCAACCTTCTGATTACTAAACGACTTCTCTACCTCTGTACCACTGTACCACTGTCGCTCAGATGCTTGTTGTGAGTAACGTGTTGCTGTTACCGTTAATGGTATAACAGCAGAGTAATGAGAGACGACTACTGTTGCTGTGATTTACTCTCATAGTATGAGACAGTCTACGAGACAGTCATACGAGACAGTGTTCAGAGATCACCTCTGTGCTCTAACACAGTGGTTCTCAAACTAGGGGGTCGGGACCCCAAGTGGGGGTCGCCAAACGTTTTTTGGGGGTCGCGAAATGATCTTGCTGCCCTGTGCATTAAGATATTAGGCTTTGACATGCTGTATAGTCTATCAGAAAATGGTGTTTTCTACATCAGGGTGGATAATGAAACTAACTATATTGTCTCAGCAAGCAGTCTCATCATTCAGATGAAACTGAATTTAGACCTACAATATCCTGTCAAAATGTGTGGGGGGGTCGCGAGACTTGGCAAAATGGATTTTTTATGGGGTCCCCGGACAAAAAGTTTGAGAACCACCCACTGCTCTAACACACTGTCACTTGAGGAGACGTCATATGAGACAGTGTCAGGGATCACCTCGCGCTGATACACACTCACTGTAGAGACGTCATATGAGACAGTGTTCAGGGATCACCTCTGCGCTGATACACACTCACTGTAGGGACGTCATATGAAGACAGTGTTCAGGGATCACCTCTGCGCTGATACACACTCACTGTAGAGACGTCATATGAGACAGTGTTCAGGGATCACCTCTGCGCTGATACACACTCACTGTAGAGTACGTCATAATGAGACAGTGTCAGGGATCACTCTGCACTGATAAC
>NC_045172.1:23749155-23754155 GCF_900700415.2 Clupea harengus | reverse complement strand
AGGAAGTCCAGCCGACTCATTATGGCGCTCAGTGTCAAGGAGGAGGCAGGGGTGGAGCGAGAGGCCTGACGAGAGCAGATGCAAAGCGAGAACAGCGATCAGAGAGCAGCGCTGTACGGCTCGACCCAGGACGGCAATGAGCGACGATATAAAAATGAGTTCTGTAACTGCTGATGTTTAGACTCAACATAAGGAAACGTATGGAAGGAATATCTTACGCTACGCACACAATGCTTCAGACACACACGGACTATTGTTTTGCCAGCCCAGAATGACAGGGAGAATATTTTTGATGAGTTTTTGATGGCCCTGTGGGAAAGCAGAACTGGCCACTCAAACCATTAACCTGAATTCCTCCGCGCCTCGTAGCTCGCACACACAAACAAATCCCCGACCTGGACTGTTGAGCGCGGGTGGGATGTTTATGTGTTCAGCCATGGTTTGGGAAAGTCAAAACGGCCTTTAAGGCTATAAAGGTCTCTGAGGCAGAACTGGGTCAGTCCTTATTGAGAGAGAACCTTTGACAGAGATGGATGGACCTGGCCTGAGGTATACCAGGCTTCCAGATGGAATTTCAGGATGTTGTTTAAACATAGCCTTGGAGGGAATCATCTTTTCCATCGACACGGAAGCACAGAGCAACTCAGCTCCAAGGCGCATTTCCAAGTACACCTACTGAAAGGCAGAGTATCAGTGTACAGGACTATGGAAAAATATTATGGATTTGACATATGTTATAGTACTAAGATGAATGAATGTAGCATTTCCTGTCTAATCACAGGAAAAGGAGTATACAGAGACTGAAAGTAGCTTACAATGATGCTTTTATTGCTGCTTCATGTGCCTAGGTGGCATAGTGCTAGTCAGTTGTTTGTGTCTAAGCACGTACCAACCTGTGAGGCGCTCTTGAGACAATTGATGTATGGTTTCATGTGTCGACTGGACAAATCTGAGAACTGTATAGTAGAGGGTCTGGTCAACCCTCTAAAGAGCTGCTATCGATTTACTTCGAACAGAAGACGACATTGGCACAAAAGTCTTCATACTTTTTAATGAACTGTATTATGTATGTTGTATCTTCTTGTTTTTCTCTTTTTTATAGTTGTATGTCTGTTATTTTATACGGAACTTGGCGTCTGAAATAAAGATTTATATATATATATATATATATTTACATCACATTATCTTGGAAGTGGTCATATTTGAGGTAGTGTGGCTAAGGCCAGATGTGTGAACCACAGTTACAACATGCTGAAGTTGGAGGGAAACTTTCACACACACACACACACACACACACACCATTCCCTTTGTGTTCACCACTGTAGAATTACTTGTTTACCTTGGTAGCACATATGTTTTTTTAAAAGCCACATCTTTAACATAATTATCAGCTTGATGTGCTTGAGCCATGTGTAACCAGTCAACCACGAAGCCGTTTAAACCAGATGTTTAGGAAACTAAATTATATTTTTGCAGGTGCAATGTTTTTTTTAATGTTTAGGAAACTAAATTATATTTTTGCAGGTGCAATGTTTTTTTTAATGTTTAGGAAACTAAATTATATTTTTGAAGGTGCAATGTTTTTTTAATGTTTAGGAAACTAAATTATATTTTTGCAGGTGCAATGTTTTTTTTAATGTTTAAGAAACTAAATTATATTTTTGCAGGTGCAATGCAAGTGATGAAACAGCTGCTTAATGGAGGTCTTAACTCTGGAGAACAAATTGAGATTGCTAGACTTCAGCAGGGGAAGCCATGCTGGGAGTACGCAGAGCCAGCACAGGATTCAGAAAGAGTGTGTGTTTTTTTAGTTTTTTTTAGGGACAGACAGCAGGAAACACAACTTTTTTTAAATGTACACTTTTATTTGTTCAGCTTTTTGAATGGATGAAATATATAAAATTCAATAAATACTATGGCAACAACAATGGAAGAGACATGGACATTAAACAACAAAAAACAAAAAAACAAAAACAAAGAAAGGCCTACATTTTTCATTGCCTAAAAGAAATCTTCCGTCAACACTGAATAGAGAAAGCATATGCTAGCTGTCAGATAATACTGCCCATGACTGCGCCAACCCTAACTGCTGGTGGGCCTGGCATGGTATGACCTGTGCTGTGTGTAGAGAAGCGGTCTCGAACTCGCAAGCTCGGGCATGGGAGTCGGACATGCTATCAAGGAGGCTAACACCCATAAGTCCTAGAGTCTGTCGCTAGCACGCCTCTTAAAAGGTGTCGGGGAGGGAGGGAGGTTTACTCGCGGCACAGTGCTGTCTCACGTTGCAGTGGCCCAGGTGCGGCACAAGTCTGGCCCAGGTGCGGCACAGGTCTGGCCCAGGTGCGGCACAGGTCTGGCCCAGGTGCGGCACAGGTCTGGCCCAGGTGCGGCACAGGTCTGGCCCAGGTGTGGCACAGGTCTGGCCCAGGTGTGGCTGCAGTCTCAGTGTCAGTCATAGGGTGAGCGCTGTTAGAAACCACTGACAGGTATCCCTCAGCTCAACTGGAGACTCTAGCGTCCTCACTCTGAGGGTTAGGGTCTTTTAGCAGAAACAGAGTTCAGAGTTCAGAGTTCAACTCCAGCCCTGTGGATGGATCAGAGTTCAGAGTTCAACTCCAGCCCTGTGGATGGATCAGAGTTCAGAGTTCAACTCCAGCCCTGTGGATGGATCATGTCTGTCAGTAGGTTACCACACCTGATTCACCTGGAGACTCAGTGTGGAGAGAAGCCCAGTAGGCCTGTGAGCGCGCTGCCCTCCCTCTAAGCTCTCGGAGTGCGCTGGGCTCGGAGTGAATTGCATAGACAAGAACAAGCAGAGGAACACAAGGGTCATGGTCATGGTCATGGTCATGGGTAAAAGCGCTCCAGAAGCATCTCTCCCGCGGCTCCGACAGCGCTAAACGCTGATGCCCACACCCAACGCACAGAGAACCCTCTGGGTTCTAGAGTGGCGGATCTGGCACCGATCGAGAAGACTCCAGAACCAGGCAACATCTGTCCTCCGCTCAACTGGCACCGTGAGGAGACCGCTTTCCCCATTAACAGCTACACTTGGCCTAGTGCATAGCGCGGGAACAGAGGACAGACAGCAGCTCTATCTGGAGCAGAACCGTGCCTTCAACAGCCAAACATGGAGAACAGCTGGACATGGAGAACAGCTGGCCCTTATGCGGCGCTGAACAGTGCCGTGATGACTGTTACAATGGTAGAGACCATGATCTGAGACTACGAAACAGTCTCTCACTTATAGCAGTCGCAGCACAACTCAAATCCAGCCAGCTCGGTCTCAAACTGAGATGCCACCTGTGGCATTGCATGCTCAGTCCTCAACATAGCTGGGAAACTTGCGCTTCAGACGGCGTGGCTATGAGGGAGCATTTGAACAAAGCTGAGCAGAGGTGCTAAAACTGGGCATTGGTCAGTGGAGCTGCTTAAACTGGTCACTGTTACTGCTTAAACTGGGCACTGGTACTGCTTAATAGGGGTGGAAAAAAAAAATTATCGATTCTTCGATTTTCTCTAGAACGATTCTGTCTCGATTCAGAAAAGTTCATAATCATTTTTATTTTTTATCGGTTTAGAATTGAATTGTTGACCTCTGAATCGGAATCGAATCGTAAGGTGCCAAGAGATTCCCACCCCTACTGCTTAAACTGGGCACTGCTCCCCAGGTTTGCAGGAGGACATCCTTAAAACACATCAGCATACAGTCTCACTCCTCGTCCAACTCCTAACTCCCACTGCTGCTCAGACCACACTGGCAGGAGACTCGAGCTTCTCTTTGGTTTAAAAACCAGGATTTTCCTCCTTCATGTTAGCACATCACAAAAAGAAAATGACCTACAAACAAGGTTTGCAGTACACAGAGTTTTGGGAAGCTGTGCTAAAACAGTGGAAAACTATGAAAAGAAAAACATCAAAAATCTCCACAGTGAAACACAAGAAAACTGGGAATGGAAAAGGGGACAGGATACGCTGTTTGTTTCACTTCTTCTTCTTCTTCTTCTTCTTCTTCTTCATTTGCCCGTGTCCGAGAGGCGAAGCCCTGAAGCTGGAGGGCTGAGAAAGCCCGTCAGGACTTTAAGGTTTCCAGCAGTGTGTGAATGAGGGTCCAGAAAGGGGAAGTGTGTGTGTGGGGGGGGGGGGGGGGGGGGGGGGGGGTTTGTTGATGACATGTTTCTTTTTTTTTTTTGGATTCCCTTCACACTCTGTGAGACTCATCTGGAGGGCAAAAACAAAAAGAGTGCCGAGTTGCCATGGTGACAATGCTTCCCCCTCGGCGCTAGCCTCACTTCCTGAGGTGGTCACAGGAGTTCTTCAGCACTTCCTGTCCAAAACCTCCAACAGGAAACGAAACACTTCCAGGAGGAGAAACCCCCCTCCTTCTCCTCCTACACGAGGCCCAAGCGGCCGATCGCTTCCTCCACGAGCGTCGTCGAGAGGTTCAAGATGGACATGGGGAGAGGCAGGGTGGAGTTTCACAAGTATTTAGTTTATTTTGTTTTGTTTTTTTTGTCTTTTTTTCTCCCTCCTCTGTACATTTTCCTGTACATTGGCACTATGCACTCCTGCTATGTGGCGTGTTGCGTCATTTCAAATCCCCCGTGTTTTGGAAGGAGTTCAGCAAAGGCTCTAAAGTGCACATAGTTCCCCCCCCCGTCCTCTGCGCTAGCAAACGCTGCGTTACCTCCCATGTGGTGTAGAGGGGGCCTTGTTCCACGTTACGCCACCCCCCCCCCCCTCTCCCTCCCCACCTCCGCACTCCTCCAGCGTTTGTTCAAAGCCCTTTCCCTCTGTTGCGGCGAGCCAAGGCGAGGCGAGCCGTGGCGTGCCGCTCACATGACCGTACAGCTCTTGGCTTTGTCCTTGCGGAGGTCGGAGGTCACGGCCGAGAGTTCCGGGCGGCTCGGCATGTGGGAAATCCGCTTGTTGGCGCGGCCGGATTTGTTCCGCTTGACGTTCTTGTTGTTCTTGTTGACGCAGGCCAAGGTGGCCACGTG
>NC_045172.1:23741655-23744155 GCF_900700415.2 Clupea harengus | reverse complement strand
GCGCTCACAATGGCTGCTTTGTGAGGTGGTGGGAGCGGCGGGAGCAACCTTTCGTCGCCGGAGGAATGCGAAACACGCAGCTCAGATTCGCTCAGTCCAGAAATGCGATCCTAGGCACAATGGCTGCCGGGGCGAGGAGAAAGGAGCAGGCTGGACTCCGAGGGGGGGTAGAGGGGGGGTAGAGGTGGGGTAGAGGGGGAGGGGTGTTGGGGGAGACACACAAAGGGCCACGGACGAAGCCTCAGGACCGGGCGGACAAAAGTGGGAGTTGGGAAACGGAGACGGAAGCGATTCACCGCTCATTGCAGAGATTAGTTCAAAGGGTAGTGTGCGGACCATCCTCTCCAGGACGTGCAAATCAAGGTGACATGGGCATTTAGTTTACAGAACACACACACACACACTCAGAAACAGCCAGACACAATAGCTGGGAACAAGAGGGGTGTGGTGGTTGTGGTGTGTGTGGGGGCGGGGAGGGGGGTGGGGCTGAGAAATGTGGCGGGATCTCCCAAATCGGCGGCACAGCTCCCCATCAGCAGATGCCACTGGGCGCTAACAGCCTCCAGACTGGGACTAAATTGCCTCCATTTTGTTGCCACCCCCAGAATGGAGAGCTGAGCTCATTAACTCTTTCGCAGATAATCACAGAACAATAAAGCCAGCCCTGCACGTAGCCAGGGTCAGCGGAGCCTCCACTGACCCCCCCCCTCCCCCCTCCACCCCCGACCCCGACCCCCACCGACCGACAGGCAGGGGCCCCTCCCATATCGATCGGAAGTGGCCTGGCCGATAGGGAGCCTTCAAAGGGGGACTCAACCCTAAACCCCCCCCCCCCAGCTGAGAGCCTGCAGGCTCCTCCATATCAATCAGGCTGGTGGCCGGTGGGAAAGGGATGGGGGAGGAAGGAATGAGATGCTCGGGGGCGTGCGGAGTGGAGTTCAGGGGGGGTGGGGGGTGGGGGTGGGCATGGGCTGGGCCTTCCAACAGAGCAATGTTCATCCATTCTACCCCCAATGCTACACCCCCCTCCTCCAGGAGAACATTGACCAGGAGAGGGGGGGGGGGCATCTGAAGACGGTCAGGCTCCCCTGGGGGATACCTCCATCCCTGAGGCCTGGAGAGAGGCGGGAGGCTGACGATAAGATCCCCATCCCCATCAGATGGGAGGCTGCTTAAGGGCTGGTATTTCTGTCCTCCAGCCAGGCATGATCACAGATTCAGATTAGACACTGATGAAATATTTATGCAGAGAGGACAGGAGAGGAGAGGCCGTCTGTAATTTAAAAGAGGGGGGGACAACTCCATTCCAGATTTGACATTTCCAAATGTCAAAACAAATTGAAGTGTGAGGATGGCGCTGGTGGGGGGGGGGGGGGAACCGAAAGGAAAGATAATACAATTCACACCAAACCAAAAACACTTTGGGTCAGTCCACACACACTCCAGTGCTACCATGTTCACCAATGGGGTGTTTACAATGAGCTGCAAACACATACAACACCACGGTTCACCAATGGTTCACCATCTTAGTTCTGTGTAAGAAAACAGAAAAAAACCTCCTTTAAATAAACTGACAGAAAAAAATTAAACAAACACACACACACACTCACACTGAGTCTGCTGGCTGAGAAACGCTGCACTGAGTGTGAGCACCAATCAGAGAATGATTAAAGCACCCAACAGCTGCTAGCTAGCCACACACACACACACAGTGCCTGGGCAGTGATTGATTGGCCCACTGATTTGTTGACACTGCGGTCCATCAGACTGTAGCGGGGCTCAAGCAGGCGGAGCTGGTGGAGGGAGGTTGCAGCTGCCTGCATCACAACAAAGAGCCCTGTGCTACTACAACCCCCTCCACACACACACACACACACACACACACACACACACACACACACAATCACAAACCTACCCACACACACACACACGATCACAAACCCTACACACACAATCACAAACCTACCCACACACACACACACACACACACACACGATCACAAACCCTACACACACACAATCACAAACCCTACACACACACACAATCACAATCACGATCACAAACCTACCCACACACACACACAAACACACACACACACACATTTACATATTCAGCCACATGAACACATACACTGCTTACACATACTATACAGACACATACATCCATATCCAAACTCACACACCCTACCTACACACACACACATGCACAAATCCACCTTTCTGTCAGAATACCCCCCCCCCCCACCTCCCACACACACTCCCTGCCAATCATCAGAGCCCAGGTCTGAGGTGAGTAAATAAGTGTTCATGAATAAATGCATCAGTCTGAGAGAAGATGCAAGGAGTGTGTGAGTGTGTGTGTGTGTGTGTGTGTGTGTGTCGGGGGCAGGTTCAGGCCGGGTCGGGGTGTCTGAGGTTGTGGCCCGGCGGTGCGGTGCGGTGCGGTGCGGTGGCAGAGGGGCAGTGCTGGGACATGCTCTCCACTCATTAGCAGCCCAGAG
>NC_045172.1:23721655-23726655 GCF_900700415.2 Clupea harengus | reverse complement strand
ATACACACACGCACACTTAAAACCAGTGATATACACACACACACACAAACAATAGTCCATGTACATACACACACACACACATACAAATGCTCAAAATCAATGATACACGCACACACACGGAGAATCACAGATGTGTGCACATATATACAGACCCATGTGCATGTAAACATGTATGTAAACAAACACACACAAACACTTAAAATCAGTGATACACACACACACACAAACAATAGCCCATGTACATAAACATGCACAAACACACACACACATAAACACACACTAAAAATCGATGATCCCATCCCCCAAACACACACATAGACAAACAATAGCCCATGTGAATGTACATGCTGACACACACACATATACACACACGCAAATGGCACACACACACACCTTTACATATATTACACAAAACTCTGCTCATTCCACACCATGGGGACCGGCCCCCGCGTGTGTCTGACGTGGGGCATATTAACCTGAGTGTGTGTGTGTGTGTGTGTGTGTGTGTGTGTGTGTGTGTGTGTGTGTGTGCGTGTGTGTGACGTGACGGCATATGAGCAGGTGACGGCACGCGCTAATGATAACACAATGATAATGACTCCATTGTCCCTCTCCATCGTCTCGGTCTCAGGGAGACTCTGTGAGCGGAGCGGAGTGAGGGGCCCGATGGCTCGGTCACGGGGGCGGGGGGGGGGGCGGGGGGGCGGGGGGGGTCCCTCTCCTGCCAGCGCATGTTGATGGCGAAGCCACCGGGGCCTCCACGAGTCATTGCACATGGCCGCATAATAACCACAGCCGTCAGTAACACACGGAGGAAACAAAAGAATGCGTCGCCACGGCGATCTCCCGCGGTTTGATCTCCATCGCGAGGAGCTCAAATGTTAATTAAAAGGTCATTAACGCGAGCCCACGAGCTGTCAGGGATGACACAAATATTAAACGGACCGATACACCCTGCTGCTTGCTTTTATTGCGTTGTGGGTCACTGGAGAGGGAGGGGTGGCAGCATGAATCACCCACACACACACACACACACACACACACACACACACACACACACACACAAGCACATGGACGCATACACACACGCATGCTTGCACACACACATACATACACACACACGCCTGCAGCAGCTTCTCCAACTGTCTCCACGGCGGGTGGTTGAGATTAAGGGAGTCTCGGACTGAGGAGCCTCTGTGTGTGTGTGTGTAGTGTGTGTGTGTGTGTGTGTTTGTGTAGTGTGTGTGTGTGTGTGTGTGTGTGTGTGTAGTGTGCACTAAAAAAGCACTCTTTTGAGAGAAGTCTGTGCAGGACGCTCATATTCTCTGCTAAACTGGGCCCAAGTGAGCGAGGCACGAGTCTAAATCTGCTGGGCCCAAGTGAACGAGGTATGAGTGAGTCTAAATCTGCTGGGTCCAAGTGAACGAGGTATGAGTCTAAATCTGCTGGGCCCAAGTGAACGAGGTATGAGTGAGTCTAAATCTGCTGGGTCCAAGTGAACGAGGTATGAGTCTAAATCTGCTGGGTCCAAGTGAACGAGGTATGAGTCTAAATCTGCTGGGTCCAAGTGAACGAGGTATGAGTCTAAATCTGCTGGGTCCAAGTAAACGAGGTATGAGTGAGTCTAAATCTGCTGGGTCCAAGTGAACGAGGTATGAGTGAGTCTAAATCTGCTGGGCCCAAGTGAACGAGGTATGAGTCTAAATCTGCTGGGCCCAAGTAAACGAGGTATGAGTCTAAATCTGCTGGGTCCAAGTGAACGAGGTATGAGTCTAAAGCTGCTGGGCCCAAGTGAACGAGGTATGAGTGAGTCTAAATCTGCTGGGTCCAAGTGAACGAGGTATGAGTGAGTCTAAATCTGCTGGGCCCAAGTGAACGAGGTATGAGTGAGTCTATATCTGCTGGGCCCAAGTGAACGAGGTATGAGTGAGTCTAAATCTGCTGGGTCCAAGTGAACGAGGTATGAGTGAGTCTAAATCTGCTGGGCCCAAGTGAACGAGGTATGAGTGAGTCTAAATCTGCTGGGCCCAAGTGAACGAGGTATGAGTCTAAATCTGCTGGGTCCAAGTGAACGAGGTATGAGTGAGTCTAAATCTGCTGGGTCCAAGTGAACGAGGTATGAGTGAGTCTAAATCTGCTGGGTCCAAGTGAACGAGGTATGAGTGAGTCTAAATCTGCTGGGTCCAAGTGAACGAGGTATGAGTGAGTCTAAATCTGCTGGGTCCAAGTGAACGAGGTATGAGTGAGTCTAAATCTGCTGGGTCCAAGTGAACGAGGTATGAGTGAGTCTAAATCTGCTGGGCCCAAGTGAACGAGGTATGAGTCTAAATCTGCTGGGTCCAAGTGAACGAGGTATGAGTCTAAATCTGCTGGGTCCAAGTGAACGAGGTATGAGTGAGTCTAAATCTGCTGGGCCCAAGTGAACGAGGTATGAGTGAGTCTAAATCTGCTGGGTCCAAGTGAACGAGGTATGAGTCTAAATCTGCTGGGTCCAAGTGAACGAGGTATGAGTCTAAATCTTCTGGGTCCAAGTGAACGAGGTATGAGTGAGTCTAAATCTGCTGGGTCCAAGTGAACGAGGTATGAGTGAGTCTAAATCTTCTGGGTCCAAGTGAACGAGGTATGAGTCTAAATCTGCTGGGTCCAAGTGAACGAGGTATGAGTGAGTCTAAATCTTCTGGGTCCAAGTGAACGAGGTATGAGTGAGTCTAAATCTGCTGGGCCCAAGTGAACGAGGTATGAGTCTAAATCTGCTGGGCCCAAGTGACCGAGGTATGAGTCTAAATCTGCTGGGCCCAAGTGACCGAGGTATGAGTCTAAATCTGCTGGGCCCAAGTGAGCGAGGCACGAGTCTAAATCTGCTGGGTCCAAGTGAACGAGGTATGAGTGAGTCTATATCTGCTGGGCCCAAGTGACCGAGGTATGAGTCTAAATCTGCTGGGCCCAAGTGACCGAGGTATGAGTCTAAATCTGCTGGGCCCAAGTGACCGAGGTATGAGTCTAAATCTGCTGGGCCCAAGTGACCGAGGTATGAGTCTAAATCTGCTGGGCCCAAGTAAACGAGGTATGAGTCTAAATCTGCTGGGCCCAAGTGAACGAGGTATGAGTCTAAATCTGCTGGGTCCAAGTGAACGAGGTATGAGTCTAAATCTGCTGGGCCCAAGTGAACGAGGTATGAGTGAGTCTATATCTGCTGGGCCCAAGTGAACGAGGTATGAGTGAGTCTATATCTGCTGGGTCCAAGTGAACGAGGTATGAGTGAGTCTAAATCTGCTGGGTCCAAGTGAACGAGGTATGAGTGAGTCTAAATCTGCTGGGCCCAAGTGAACGAGGTATGAGTGAGTCTAAATCTGCTGGGCCCAAGTGAACGAGGTATGAGTGAGTCTAAATCTGCTGGGTCCAAGTGAACGAGGTATGAGTCTAAAGCTGCTGGGTCCAAGTGAACGAGGTATGAGTCTAAATCTGCTGGGCCCAAGTGAGCGAGGCACGAGTCTAAATCTGCTGGGTCCAAGTGAACGAGGTATGAGTGAGTCTAAATCTGCTGGGTCCAAGTGAACAAGGTATGAGTGAGTCTAAATCTGCTGGGCCCAAGTGAACGAGGTATGAGTGAGTCTAAATCTGCTGGGCCCAAGTGAACGAGGTATGAGTGAGTCTAAATCTGCTGGGCCCAAGTGAACGAGGTATGAGTCTAAATCTGCTGGGCCCAAGTGAACGAGGTATGAGTCTAAATCTGCTGGGCCCAAGTGAACGAGGTATGAGTCTAAATCTGCTGGGCCCAAGTGAACGAGGTATGAGTGAGTCTATATCTGCTGGGCCCAAGTGAACGAGGTATGAGTGAGTCTATATCTGCTGGGCCCAAGTGAACGAGGTATGAGTCTAAAGCTGCTGGTGTTCTCAGGGCCTCCGAGGCTCCAGTTTCAGGCCCATTCACTGTCAGTGTGCAATTTAGAGTCTCCTATCAAGTGCATCTTAATGGAGTCATATGAGTTTCACTTCACTCTGCTCTATGACAGTTAGGTGTGTGTGTGTGTGTGTGTGTGTGTGAGTGTGTATGTGTGTATGTATATATGTGTGTGTGTATATGTGTGTGTGTGTGTGTGTGTGTGTGTATGTGTGTGTGTGTATCTGTGTCTGTGTGTATATATGTGTGTGTGTGTGTGTGTGTGTGTGTCTGTGTGTGTGTGACAGGGGTTAAATGATCTCTGAAAAACGTTGACACCAGAATGATGAAGCTGTCATGGTCTCATCTCAGTGTCCATTAGAGTGCAGTTTCATTGAGGGGGCGTCTCTCGGTCTCACGTCAGTCTCCGAAATGGGGCACGATTTGATGGCCGTTGGGGTCTGTGACACTGAAGATTTTTGATGTGTCACAAAAAGAGAACAATTTACCTCATATTACCATTGAAATGATGTATAAATAAAAGGCCCCAAAAATACTTGCCAATACAAAAACCTTCCAATATTAACCTTAAACTGACAACTGTAATATCTTTAAAAGCATTTAAAAATGTGTTTGGAATAACTCCATAGTCTATAATCATGTCCATAAACATAAGGTCTCCAGTAATAAAATATGCCTGTGAATTTCATAATGAGCCCCCTGAATATAAAGTATGGTGTGTCATTGTGTTGGGATATGTGACACTAAACTATCAACACAGCAGCCAATCAGTGAGCAACATGGAACATCATGGTGAGATATGTAACAATGAATTCTCAACACAGCAGCCAATCAGTGAGCAACATGGAACATCATGGTGAGATATGTAACAATGAATTCTCAACACAGCAGCCAATCAGTGAGGATCAAGGGTTCCTCAGTAAATGTGTTGTTGGCCGGGGATCAGAGTGACAGAGAACCGCCCTCCTGAGTCCCATAATCCCCCCCATGTCCTTAATATGAGGAGACATGATCTTTAATAATCTTACAGACGCACACGCCAGGGCTCATTAACGCTCCCTCCAGATCATATCTCATAAAGGTTTTTTTTAATTTTTAT
>NC_045172.1:23596655-23714155 GCF_900700415.2 Clupea harengus | reverse complement strand
CCCACAGATCAAGCGGGGAGGATTAAGCTAAAACGGTCAAGGCGAGCGGAGGCCAAGTGAAAGCGTCTCTGCCTGGAGCAGGATTCCTCCCTCTGCGAGATGAAGAGGGGAACACTCAGTGCAACATGGCTGCTCTTAAGCTGCTCAGAAGGGGCAACATGTCAACTGCTAGACCCCATCATTTCTCTCCCCACGACACCCACACCCACACCCACACCCACACAAACACAGACACAGACACACACACAAACACACACACACACAGACACAAACACACACACACATAGACACACACACACACACCATACCCACCATTTCTCTCCTCACCCCCCCCCCCCCCCCCCCCCCCCCCGGATCTCTTAATGGCCTGGGCTTCTGTGAGAAAATACCCTGTATTAGTTTCTATGGATGGCTGATTGTGTTTCTTGGATCTGGTCCAACTGCTCCAGTAAGGCTTTGCATGGCGTCCAGCTCAACATCTGCCCGTGACACACTAACCTCACACTGGGAGAGCGCTTCGCTTCCTGACACCCTCTCCCAAAGGTGATATGAATGACTCATTATTATTTCAAATGAAAAAAAGTCAAAAGAGTAATTCTGCTTGCCTGGCTATCAAAAGCAAAACGCTGTTCCTGTGCGTGTTTTTGTTACGGCAACCCTTACATACCTGAGGGCCAAACCTCGAATATAATCTACATCTCATGGAAATGCAACTGAATAAACATTAAAAAAATGGAATATTTGAAGGGAAAGAATGCCCAGCTCGAAGGCTTTAAAAAACCACTCTCACCCAGGACACGGAGTCACGGAAGTGATTAGAATTACTGAGAAGAAAGAAAAAAAACGTGTTGGTTTCAGTTGTGAGATCTTCCCCCCCAAGCACTGCATTTGAAAGATTCAGAAACTCAGGCTTAATACTCATCACTTAAATATGCGTCAGCTGTGTGAATCAAAGAGAATACACCCTCAGACTCAAACCCTGACTGCATTAGGAGCAGCTCAGCTGAGAGATGCTTTTATGCAAATAAAGAGGCTTTCTCTGAAGTTCCAGAAGTGAGCACTGATTGACCGTTTTGCCAAAGAGCGTTCTCACACTCTCGCTTAATGGACTGATAACAAAAACACACCATGGGGATGGGGATTCAAAAATGGATCGGACCATACTCCCAACCGCATTCCAAAAAGTTACTTAATGCACTATTTATTAGAACATTACATAACGACTCTGTGAACTTGCAGCAGCAGAAAAAAAAAAAAAGGTTTTGAAACTTTGTACCAGCAAACGTTTGAGCTCCACACGAGCTGAACTCAGTGACTTTCATCACAGTCTTAACTGGGACTAGGAGGGGCTGCTTGGGTGTTACGGGCGGCAGGATGTCGTTTGATGTCAGAAAACGCCAGGAATGCCCGTCAGACGCCGCAGCAGCGGGTTCACACCTCCGGCTCTGGTGCCCGCTGTGCCTGGCATCCCCCTATTAAACAGCCCGCTTTGTGTTTGCACACGGCTCCAGAGGGCTGGTGGAGTTGGATTTTTTATCATTATTATTATTATTATCATTATTATTATTATTATTATTGTTATTATTATTATTATCATTACTGGAGCTGTTTTTGCAGACGGCTCCAGAGTGCTGGTGCTGGGGTTTTTAATTATTATTATTATTATTATTATCGTTACTGGAGCTGCGGGCAAGGGCCTCTGCACAGGGAGAACCGGATCCCTCTCTACGCCAGGGTGAGGGTGAGGGGGTAAGGGTGTGGGTTAGGGTGAGGGTGAGGGTGAGGGTTAGGGTTGGGTGAGTGGATGGAAGGGTGAGGGTGAGGGGTGAGGGTGAGGGTGAGGGGGTGAGGGTTAGGGTTGGTGTTTTGATGTGGTACCACAGGCAGGCCCTCTATGTGTTTGTGAATGACTGAGAGGCATCCTCCGATCACGTGGACCTCCTATCTCCGCCATGTGAAAGAGCTGATTATATTTTATAAGGCTCTTTGGTCGCACAGTGTTCCTTAAGAAGTCTTTAAACAGTCCCCTCTTAAAACAGGAGAAAACACATGTCAGGAACGGACAGGGCAGGGCTGAATTATTCTACTCTGTCTGGTGGTTGAGTGATTGCAGGGTTTTCTTAAACATTAGATGAATCAAATTTGATAACATTTTAGTTCATCGGTGCCTTTCAGAGGACTTTAGAAGACCAGCTAAAAGTGCAGTTCAGGCAAACCTAAAATATTAGCCTTAGATGTAAACTGACGATCAAGCCCATGACAATGAGGATAGCTATATCATGCCCTATAAATGGTAATTGGACTGCATTTATATAGCGCTTTTCTACTCCTAGTGCACTCAAAGCGCTTTACATGTTAATGCTACCGATTCGTACATCGATGGCGGAGGCTACTATCTAAAGTTGCCAAGGATCGAGCTAGCGACTTTCCGATTGCTAAACGGCTCCCTTACCTCCACTATCGCCCCTGCTGAAGAATACAAGCTGAAATAGCATTATTCATGCTATAAATGATTAGTTACACCCCTATAATAGCTAAGTGTGAAAATAATTAATGAATTCATCCATATTCATTCTTAAGTTTGTTGATATACCTTCAAGGAATTGCCAAAAAATATAAAAATAAAATATATATATATTTAGTCACAAAACAGTGAGGGCCCTTGTTTAGCTACGGAAATGAAAAAGGCCTGTTCGATCCGTATATTCTATTCAGATAATGTAACCTAAGCAGACTAAAGCAAAATGTACAACTGTGGTTCTTGTCCTTGCACACGGCCAATGATGCCTTTTCTAATGGCTTGTGGTGCACTTCGGTGTTATTTCGGCTGGTCCCCTTTAAACCTGTTGCGCTGGCTGGCGCATATGCAAAATGAATGAGTTGGAGACATGAGCCTCAGCTCCGTCTCTGTATCTGTGCATCTCTATGAGCCTTCAATGCAGGAGCACAGGGATTCCCAGACGGCACAGAAGAGATTGTACAAACGTTTGTGTGGTTTACTAATGTTACAGTATGCTTGATGGAGACCTGGGGGCCAAAACCTTGCATGAATGCTCTGCCACAGTAACGTTTCTTCCTGGTGAAAATCACTGGGGAAAAAAACACCAATTCTTTTCCAATGCAGTTGAGACCGTCTTTTGTTACCATAACAAGTTATGTTAACTTGCAATAAAACACTAAACAGAAACTTTTATCACACATCCAGCTTAACTGTCATGTAATTTAACCTTGGCTATTTCACTACATTGGGCATATTACCTGTTCTTATGGCTTCTTCCGGTGGTTAATCCACAAATGAATACTGGTGATACGGTAACGGTCATGTACATTCCACTGTGCTCTAGTTTGGTGCATTTTATTTTCCAGCGGTGCAGATGGCATTTCTCAGTGACACCTATAGTTTAAAGGGAGACTGCGGCGACTCACACGGATACAATTTCAACCTAATAAAATTTGACACAAACCTAACGTGCTGTCGCAGTAAACTTCCGCAGCGTTCTAAACCACATCATACCTATTGTGGAAACAAATAAAGGTAGTTTACTAAGAAAACTGGCTTTCCATCTAAAAACTTTTATTTCCATAGAAAATAAAGCTGACCTCTTCTGCTCCCTCAACTCGCAGCGCAGAAAGTGCCAGAATGTCTGCTGAAACATTTAACATTTCAGGAAAGACGTAAACTACATTTTTGGTTTCAATACTTAGCTCTGAAGTTGCAAGTGTGTTCCATGAGACGACTATAGGTGGTTAAACTGAATGTGTAGCACGTGTTACCCATGTTTCCACAGTTTAGATGCTAGCGCTAAATACATTCTCCAGAATGGGTGCGTTTATGGGATCAGTTATATTGATCTCGATGAAAATAACTTATTGTGCAATCTGAAGTGAGCAAAATAATTTGACACTGATTGACAATATAACGGTCAGCTCCGAGGGAAGTGGCTTGGGCATTGTGAAACATGTCTGGCCAGCTACAGTTATGTGTCAACAAATGTAATTGTGTTGAACAACAGTGGAAGCGCTGCGGTTTATTCCTTGGAAAAGCGTTCCTGGCGGACAATGGAGCCCATTTGATGCGTTTACTTTAAAGGGGTTGCTTGGCAACGGTTGTCTTTAACCAAACCTGGCTCTGCCCACTTAGTGCCTTTGACCTATGACCTTTGACCTCTTACTCTGAAGCTCTGGTTTTGGAGCAACAACGTGCATCTCTAGTTTCCCCTCAAACTAGGGCTCAAGGTCCTATGGTGAGGCAGCCAAACAGTATCAGATGTGCTGTATACTCTCAATGCAACTCTAGTTTATCACACAGAGGATGCATTAGATTCAGATGTGCTGTATACTCTCAATGCAACTCTAGTTTATCACACAGAGGATGCATTAGATTCAGATGTGCTGTATACTCTCAATGCAACTCTAGTTTATCACACAGACGATGCATTAGATTCAGAAGATTTGATCAACAGTTCATCTTTCGCTACACGAGAGTAAAAAAAAACATCATCTCAACACATGGAAGACACATGTGCAGCTGTTTTTCAGTAAACATTTCTTTTTAAAACCTGCATATTTGTGGCCAATTAAGAAAATAATTACGTTAATTTAGGATGAAAGATCAAGCAGTCAGTAGCTGGCTACAAGCAGACATGTTGTCCATAGCCAAAGCTGGGAGTAAAGAGCCGGTAAGAGTTACTGTGCTTGTCACACACACACACACACACACACACACACACACACACAGAGACACACTCTCTTAGGTGGTCTGCTCCATCACGGCTGCCCCAAATGACTGGTTACTCTTTAAACCTCAGTATGCAGCCTCAACATCCTTCTTGTGTTCGGCTCCTCACCAATAACTTCAACAAGGCTGCCGTCTTTATATCAGATGCATGCAGATTCAATAGATAAACACTTTTTTAATCTTTAATCGTTAATCTTTAATGCTTTTTCAGCGAGATGAAATGAATGCAATAACCCAAAAGGCCCTGTTTGATGGTAGCGGCCGGCCGTAAATAATCAGTATATAAACAAGCCGTACGCCTCCAGGTCAGTTGCTATTTGAAGAATGGGTTGTAAACAGGGCAGTTTCAGCCAGAGCCATAAGTCTGCAAAGCACAAGATATTTCCACACCTAGGTCTCAGACGAGGTTCTTTTATAAATGTGTTGAATTCAAAATTTACCACTGAAATTAGTCACCTGTGTAGTTTACGACCTCGTCGGCATGGCGATTTAATGCTGAGGAAGCAGTTTCCCTAGAAACTCATCCATTAGCCCGGCTGGATGGGAAACAAGAGACGTTTTTTTTCCTGAGATGAATTCTCGTGCCCCAGATGTAATTATCCAGCACAAAAGGACCTCCACAATGGCCTCTGGTTCCTTGGCCATCACAACATGTTTCCTCGGTTTTTGTGACTGTGAAAAGAGCTGTCTTTAATTAACTGATTGTTACATTCACATTAACTGAACAATATGAAACGACAGCGGGCAACAGCTCTATTTGTAAACACACGAGAGCCGTGGCGTGTGGCGTGTCAACATCAAGACGACTTCCTCTCAGTCAACCCCCCCCCCCCCCAGCCCCACTCCCACCCCTTAATGGCCCACTATGCTGTTACTGAGAGAGAGAAGGAGAGGGGCGGGGTGGGGGGTGGGGGTACCCTTGGGATGGGGGGTTCGCGGCGAGGAAAATAGAGGCAATAAAGCAAGCTGTCAGGGGGGTCCACACACCATCACTCTTGGCTCCACCCTCAGTGCCTGGGGGATCTCATCCATCACACACACACACACAAACACACACACTTAACCCCCCCCCCCCATACACACACACACACACACACACCCCTAGCCCCCTAACCCTACCACCTACCTCCATACAGGCAGAACCGGAAGGCCCAGGTCACCCCAAGAGCAGTGTGGGGCCATATGTCAGCCGTCGGAGCAGACGAGCCTCAACTTCCCTCACCTCTGATTCCAGGTCAGATGGTATCCAACGCGCCCTTTGTTTGTGGGGCAGACGAAGCGCCACATTCCTCCGCCTCAGCACAGACAGCTGTAGAGCGAGGGGCCACAGACAGCTTCCTGCTGGGGAGTAAAGCACTGCTATATAGACTCCAGGGTGACCTTGGAGGTCAGGGGGCATGGGTGGCGGTGTAATTGCATCATGGGATTAAAGTGGCTTCAACACTGGGCAGAGATGTGCTGAGTGCGCACAAACCTGAGTTAGAATGATCTTCAGTCAATAACTCTGTCTTATGTCGATTATCAGAGCTGGAGTATTCAACACAGGTTGCCTTAATGTTTCATCATCAAACACATAACACTATGAGATTTCTCTCTCTGTCTCTCTCTCTCTCTCTCTCACAGCGCCCTCTACCCCCCCAGTCAAAGAGAGGTTTCTTTCCTCTGAAGGTGAAAGCTGCCATTTGTTAGCCATTACTGCCAGAGGAGGAAGTGTTGGGGGATTAGAAGGGGAAGAGGTCTGGGGAAGCGTTACCACATGAGTGTGTGTGTGTGTGTGTGTGTGTGTGTGTGTGCGCTGTACCACATGAGTGTAATTATCCTGGCCTGAGCCTGAGCCTCTGATTGGCCAGACGAGACGGCTGCATAAACTGCCCTGTGAGCACACGTATGCAGCGAGAGCCGTGTCTAAGAGCACACGTATGCAGCGAGAGCCGTGTCTAAGAGCACACGTATGCAGCGAGAGCCTCGTCTCAGAAAGCACACGTATGCAGCCGTGTCTGTGAGCACACGTATGCAGCGAGAGCCTCGTCTCTAAGAGCACACGTATGTAGCGAGAGCCTCGTCTCTAAGAGCACACGTATGCAGCGAGAGCCGTGTCTCTGAGAGACACACGTATGCAGCGAGAGCCGTGTCTAAGAGCACACGTATGCAGCGAGAGCCGTGTCTGTGAGCACACGTATGCACTGAGAGCCGTGTCTAAGAGCACACGTATGCAGCGAGAGCCTCGTCTCTAAGAGCACACGTATGCAGCGAGAGCTTCGTCTCTGAGCACACGTATGCAGCGAGAGCCGTGTCTCTAAGAGCACACGTATGCAGCGAGAGCCTCGTCTCTAAGAGCACACGTATGCAGCCGTGTCTGTGAGCACACGTATGCAGCGAGAGCCGTCTAAGGAGAGCACACGTATGCAGCGAGAGCCGTGTCTGAGAGCACACGTATGCAGCGAGAGCCGTGTCTCTATAAGCACACGTATGCAGCGAGAGCCGTGTCTGAGAGCACACGTATGCAGCGAGAGCCGTGTCTGAGAGCACACGTATGCAGCGAGAGCCTCGTCTCTAAGAGCACACGTATGCAGCGAGAGCCTCGTCTCTAAGAGCACACGTATGCAGCGAGAGCCTCGCGTCTGACAGCACACGTATGCAGCGAGAGCCGTGTCTGAGACACACGTATGCAGCGAGAGCCGTGTCTGAGACACACGTATGCAGCGAGAGCCTCGTCTCTAAGAGCACACGTATGCAGCGAGAGCCGTGTCTGAGACACACGTATGCAGCGAGAGCCGTGTCTGAGACACACGTATGCAGCGAGAGCCGTGTCTGAGACACACGTATGCAGCGAGAGCCGTGTCTAATAGCACACGTATGCAGCGAGAGCCTCGTCTCTAAGAGCACACGTATGCAGCGAGAGCCTCGTCTCAGAAAGCACACGTATGCAGCGAGAGCCTCGTCTCTGTGAGCACACGTATGCAGCGAGAGCCGTCTCTAAGAGCACACGTATGTAGCGAGAGCCTCGTCTCTAAGAGCACACGTATGCAGCGAGAGCCGTCTCTAAGTGCACACGTATGCAGCGAGAGCCTCGTCTCTAAGAGCACACGTATGCAGCGAGAGCCGTGTCTAAGAGCACACGTATGCAGCGAGAGCCGTGTCTAAGAGCACACGTATGCAGCGAGAGCCTCGTCTCTAAGAGCACACGTATGCAACGAGAGCCTCGTCTCTAAGAGCACACGTATGCAGCGAGAGCCGTGTCTAAGAGCACACGTATGCAGCGAGAGCCGTGTCTAAGAGCACACGTATGTAGCGAGAGCCTCGTCTCTAAGACTACACGTATGTAGCGAGAGCCTCGTCTCTAAGAGCACACGTATGCAGCGAGAGCCGTGTCTGAGAGCACACGTATGCAGCGAGAGCTTCGTCTCTAAGAGCACACGTATGCAGCGAGAGCCGTGTCTGAGAGCACACGTATGCAGCGAGAGCCGTGTCTAAGAGCACACGTATGCAGCGAGAGCCGTGTCTGAGAGACACACGTATGCAGCGAGAGCCGTCTAAGGAGAGCACGCGTATGCAGCGAGAGCTGTGTCTAAGAGCACACGTATGCAGCGAGAGCCTCGTCTCAGAAAGCACACGTATGCAGCGAGAGACGTGTCTAAGAGCACACGTATGCAGCGAGAGCCTCGTCTCTAAGAGCACACGTATGCAGCGAGAGCCGTGTCTAAGAGCACACGTATGCAGCGAGAGCCGTGTCTGAGAGCACACGTATGCAGCGAGAGCCGTGTCTAAGATCACACGTATGCAGCGAGAGCCGTGTCTCTCTAAGAGCACACGTATGCAGCGAGAGCCTCGTCTCTAAGAGCACACGTATGCAGCGAGAGCCGTGTGTCTCTATAAGCACACGTATGCAGCGAGAGCCTCGTGTCTAAGAGCACACGTATGCAGCGAGAGCCGTGTCTAAGAGCACACGTATGCAGCGAGAGCCTCGTCTCTAAGAGACACACGTATGCAGCGAGAGCCTCGTCTCTAAGACTACACGTATGTAGCGAGAGCCTCGTCTCTAAGAGACACACATATGCAGCGAGAGCCTCGTCTCTAAGAGCACACGTATGCAGCGAGAGCCGTGTCTCTAAGAGCACACGTATGCAGCGAGAGCCTCGTCTAAGAGCACACGTATGCAGCGAGAGCCGTGTCTCTATAAGCACACGTATGCAGCGAGAGCCGTGTCTGAGAGCACACGTATGCAGCGAGAGCCGTGTCTAAGAGCACACGTATGCAGCGAGAGCCTCGTCTCTAAGAGACACACGTATGCAGCGAGAGCCTCGTCTCTAAGAGCACACGTATGCAGTGAGAGCCGTGTCGAGTGCCGTTTGTTCTGCGGCTCTGTTCAAGTTCAGGGTCAGATCGGTACATTATCCGTTCAAGAATCTATTGCCATCTGTCTAACACAGTAGAGGGGAGCACATTGAAGATATTAGAAGATATTCACACCCTCTCTCAGAAAAAGAACATATATATAGCATACATTTAATTTATAGATATGTCGGTGTATACATTTAATTCATATATATGTGAGTTTATACATTTAATTTATAGACATGTAACAGTATTAGCTCCTCATTTGACCTTCTGTGAGCTCTGTTCTGAACAGTAATTCTCCCTTGTGTGTGAATCTGTTGTTATCTGTCTGAGACCCAGAAGAGATTATATTAATCAGCACTTTTCTGTTTGCCTTGAGCCTAATTCAAGTCTTAATTCGGCACTTCAACTGAGTTTAAGTAACCCACAGCAAGACCCCCAGGAACACAATATCACCACTGGTTCACACCCAGGTTACATTCACTGTATCGCAATCACCTCATAGAGCCTCCACTTGAACATGCTGCTTCTGAAGATCCACTTTGAAAGACAGACACAGAGACAGAGACACTGAGACACACTGAGACACTGAGACACACAGGCACAGACACACTGAGACACACAGACACAGACACACTGAGACACACAGGCACAGACACAGACACACTGAGACACAGACACTGAGACACACAGACACACTGAGACACACAGACACAGACACAGACACACTGAGACACAGACACTGAGACACACAGACACACTGAGACACAGAGAAACAGAGACACGGACACACAGGCACACTGAGACACACAGGCACACTGAGACACAGACACTGAGACACAGACACACTGAGACACACAGACACTGACACACTGAGACACAGAGAAACAGACACACTGACACACAGAAACACTGAGACACTGACACAATGAGACACTGACACACAGAGACAGAGACACTGAGACACAGACACACTGAGAGATGGAGACACACAGACACAGAGACACACAGACACTGAGACACACAGACACACAGAGACACAGACACACACAGAGACACAGACACTGAGACACAGACACACTGACACACTGAGACACACAGACACTGAGACACACTGACACACTGAGACACACAGACACTGAGACACACAGAGACACAGACACACTGAGACACAGACACACAGACACACTGAGACAGAGACACAGACACACTGACACACTGAGACACACAGACACTGAGACACAGACACTGAGACACTGACACTGAGACACTGAGACACAGACACACTGAGACACTGAGACACTGCGGCTAGTCAGTGATGTGGGATTAGTTGTGGCAGCGCTACACGGCTGAACATGTGTGTGTGTGTCTGTGTGCACCACACACACACAATGTCTACAGACAGCTGACCTCCCAGCTACCTTTCAGTGTGTGCTGTCTGTCTGACTAGCACCAAACACACTGCCCCAAGACCAGGACAGACCCACTACCCCTAGACCAGAACCAAACCCACTGCCCCAAGACCAGCACAGACCCACTACCCCAAGACCACAGACCCACTGCCCCAAGACAAGACCAGGACAGACCCACTTCCCCAAGACAAGACCAGCACAGACCCACTGCCCTTAAGACCAGCACAGACCCAAGACCAGGACAAACCCACTACCCCAAGACCAGCACAGACCCACTGCCCCAAGACCAGCACAGACCCACTGCCCCAAGACCACAGACCCACTACCCCAAGACCAGCACAGACCCACTGCCCCAAGCACAGGACAAACCCACGGCCCCAAGACAAGACCAGCACAGACCCACTGCCCTTAAGACCAGCACAGACCCAAGACCAGGATAAACCCACTACCCCAAGACCAGCACAGACCAGCACAGACCCACTGCCCCAAGACCAGCACAGACCCACTGCCCCAAGACCACAGACCCACTACCCCAAGACCAGCACAGACCCACTGCCCCAAGACCAGGACAAACCCACGGCCCCAAGACCAGCACAGACCCACTGCCCCAAGACCAGAACCAAACCCACTGCCCCAAGACCAGACCAGCACAGACCCACTGCCCCAAGACCACAGACCCACTGCCCCAAGACCAGACCAGCACAGACCCACTGCCCCAAGACCACAGACCCACTGCCCCAAGACCAGACCAGCACAGACCCACTGCCCCAAGACCACAGATCCACTACCCCAAGACAAGACCAGCACAGACCCACTGCCCCAAGACCACAGACCCACTACCCCAAGACCAGCACAGACCAGCACAGACCCACTACCCCAAGACCAGCACAGACCAGCACAAACCCACTGCCCCAAGACCAGTACAGACCCGCTACCCCAAGACCAGCACAGACCCACTGCCCCAAGACCAGGACAGACCCACTGCCCCAAGACCAGCACAGACCCACTGCCCCAAGGGAGTCTGTAACCCTAAACATGGCAGATTTTGTAACTGGAAATCAAACCCTGTGTTATAAAGAGCCAATCACGTGGTTGGAAAAGGCAGAACTGAGATTTCACCTCACCTAAACATTCTGTTTATTTTCACCGTTACCATAGCAAAGGTCACACCAAGGAATTTCAACATGAAAAATAAAGTATTTTTTAGCCTAATTTGAGCGGTTGGGGGAAAAAAATCTTCAGACTGTTTTGCCCCGAAATAGCTAGCCAGGGGCGTTACCAAGATGGTGACTGTTGACTCCAGAACTCTGTTTAGTTTCGAAGTTAGTGAACTGTTCACCATCACCGCCACGGTCTGACTTCACACGAGCAGCGATGACAGAGGAGGGAGGAATGAATGAATGAATGATCCCTCTTGATTTCATGCCCTGCTTTCATAGGGGACCCCACACAGAACCCCACAGAGCTGGGACACACACACGGAACCCCACAGAGCTGGGACACACACACGGAACCCCACAGAGCTGGGACACACACACGGAATCTACCCCCGTCAGCTGGCATTAATGACCTCTGACCCGCAAAAGCACTCAGTGTTCAGAGCCGACATGCTAAGGAATCTCTCATCGCCTTCTCTCGTTCTCCATAAGTAATTCACGCTGTACAAACACCACCCTAATCACCACGGTAACCTCCAGGTTTGTGCCTCAGGCAACAGCAGACTTTCACACAGATCCAGATCCTGCTGCTAAGAGGTGTTGTGTTTTGCAGCTCTGAGTTGACTGTGTGTGTGTGTGTGTGTGTGTGTGTGTGTGACTGTGTGAGAGAAAACACAGGAGTGTGTCTGCTGAAGAGAGGCACGCAGAGTGTCCAGTGCCTGACCTGCCTACACACTCACACACACACACACACACACACACACACACACACACACACGCACACTAACATGCGCTCACATTGGCTGACATGGTGTTTAGTCTGAGCTGCGGATGAGTAATGGGCTCTTCTAACCTTGGAGGAGGACCAAGCAGGAGTGTTGCCTCACAATACAACAGCACCCATAATTCAAAGGCACGAGAGGGGGGGGCGCTATTGTGTGCTACGTGTGCAAACACTCTGACCCCCCACCCCCCTCCAGCGATCCAAAACACAGCTCAGGTCCGCCCAGTGTAAATGTTCTGATGTCATCTGACACTGTGTCCTGGTGTGATCAATTTTGGTTTTGTTCACAGTTCAGAGTTTTTGGTGCTGAATGGCTGGTATTGGGTGCTGCTGGCTGTGCTGAAGCCCCTTGTTGTGTTTTGATAATGATGCAGTCCCTCAATAACAATAAGAGAGAGAGACACACACACACACACACACACACACAGTCAGTGCTGGTCTAGAGCACTTGACACACACCCAGCGCCAGTGCTGGTCTAGAGCACTTGACACACACAGTTGGAGCTGGTCTACAGCGCTTGACATACACACACACACACACACACACACACACACACACACACACACACACACACACACACACACAATCAGAGCTGGTCTAGAGTGCTTGACACACACACACACAACCTGAGCTGGTCTACAGTGCTTGACACACACACACACACACAGTCAGAGCTGGTCTACATTGCTTGACACACACACACATTCAGAACTGGTCTAGACTGCTGGACTCCATCTATGCAAAATAACTCATATAGATTTACTCAGATAGTGATTATGTTTCTTCACTCTCTACAGTGTTATGTGTTAGTGTTTATGTTTCTTCACTCTCCATAGTGTTATGAGTTAGTGTCAGTGATTATGTTTCTTCACTCTATAGTGTTATACATTAGTGTCAGTGATTATGTTTCTGCACTCTGTATAGTGTTATATTTTAGTCTTAGTGATTATGTTTCTTCACTCTATAGTGTTATGCATTAGTGTCAGTGATTATGTTTCTTCACTGTCTATAGTGTTATGCATTAGTGTCAGTGTTTATGTTTCTTCACTCTCTTCCATTCAAGTGTCCACATTACATCCAGCCACACCCATTGCCAAGCCTCCACAACCATTAGCCCATAGCCATTCGTACATTAAGATGAATAAATTCACTTGTTTAAACTTCATCTGGTAGTCGTGTCCCTTTGCTGTTGTGGTCTGAGTGAGCCTGGGCCCTAACATCATTTCACACTCAATACCCCATAATAAAGAAGTAAAAAAAGGATTTTAGAAACGTTTGCAAAAACAAGAACAGAAATATCACATTTTAAGTATTCAGAGCCCTTTCTGTGACACTTGAGATGTCTCTTGATCATCTTTGAGATGTTTCTACACCTTTATTGGAGTCCACCTGTGATAACACACCCACACAAACACACACACACACACACACACCTGTAGCAAATTCAACTGATTTGGAAAGGCATCTGTCTGTCTATATAAGGTCTCACAGCTGACAATGCAATTACCGAGCAAAACCTACGCCTGTTTATTTTTTATAATAAATTTGCAAATATTTCTAAAATCCTGTTTTCGCTTTGCCATTATGGGGTATTGAGTATAGATTGACGAGGGAAAAAATTAACTTAAATGACTCAGAAATCCAATTGGAGACATACAGTTTACAGACATACATACATGTTTTGTCTCGTAAGTTGACTGCCCTTTCTGAAGGTCTGATTTTCCTCATCAGACCATCAGACATCGCCACACCATAAGGGACGCAACCATAGCAACAGCCATTGAGTGGAGGGAGGGTAACACTCCAAGGACTCTCTTTTTAATGGAGTTCAGTCCTTTAACCGGGACATTAAAGCACAGCACTATGGCAGATTTACACACACAGACACACACACACACACACACACTGCGACAGCTGCTATTCTTCCAGTAGCTGCTCTTACCAAATATAGACTCCAACCGAGTGACATCACATCTGTGTGTGTGTGTGTGTGTGTGTGTGGAGAGAGGAGAGTTCATACATGTTTCAGGCTTCTGGAGACCCAGTGGAAATCTATCAGAGACTTTGATGGATCTTGTGTTAAACTCATCTATGTTGCATTGACCTTCAGTAGAGAGGATTCCCTTGTCTCTCCACAGAACTACTGTATATATCACCTACCGGAACCGCTGCGGAGCCTACCCAAGACCTTTTTACAGAAGGATCAGAGACGACACGTGTAACAGTTACCCTACCCGATACCTTTATACAGAAGGATCAGAGACATGTGAAACAGTTACCCGTTTGCATTTTTCGTGTGACCCATCCCTTTAATGTTGAGTAGACCCCTCCGTGTGACCCATCCCTTTAATGTTGAGCAGACCCCTCGGTGTGACCCATCCCTTTAATGTTGAGCAGTCCCCTCGGTGTGACCCATCCCTTTAATGTTGAGCAGTCCCCTCCATCCCCGCTGTCATGTAAACAGACGTATGGAATGTCTTGGCGGGCCTGTGTTTCCTAGAACAGAACCCACCACACTCCCAGCGCCAGCGCCAGCGGCAGCCCCATGTGTGGCGTTGCGGTCTGCGCTGACGGGCGGCGGACATGTTTGCAGGGGTCGCAGGAGAGCTGGTCACACACACACACACACACACTGACGGGCGGTGGCCATGTTTGCAGGGGTCGCAGGAGAGCTGGTCACACACACACACACACACACACACACTGACAGACGGTGGCCATGTTTGCAGGGGTCGCAGGAGAGCTGGTCACACACACACACACACACACACACACACACACACTGACAGACGGTGGCCATGTTTGCAGGGGTCGCAGGAGAGCTGGTCACACACACACACACTGATAGACGGTGGCCATGTTTGCTGGGGTCGCAGGAGAGCTGGTCACACACACACACACACACTGACGGGCGGCCATGTTTGCAGGGGTCGCAGGAGAGCTGGTCACACACACACACACACTGACAGACGGTGGCCATGTTTGCAGGGGTCGCAGGAGAGCTGGTCACACACACACACACTGATAGACGGTGGCCATGTTTGCTGGGGTCGCAGGAGAGCTGGTCACACACACACACACACACACACACTGACGGGCGGCCATGTTTGCAGGGGTCGCAGGAGAGCTGGTCACACACACACACACACACACACGGGCGGCGGCCATGTTTGCAGGGGTCGCAGGAGAGCTGGTCACACACACACACACACACACACACACTGACAGACGGTGGCCATGTTTGCTGGGGTCGCAGGAGAGCTGGTCACACACACACACACACACACTGACAGGCGGCGGCCATGTTTGCAGGGGTCGCAGGAGAGCTGGTCACACACACACACACACACACACACACTGACAGGCGGAGGCCATGTTTGCAGGGGTCGCAGGAGAGCTGGTCACACACACACACACACACACACTGACAGGCGGAGGCCATGTTTGCAGGGGTCGCAGGAGAGCTGGTCACACACACACACACACACACACTGACAGGCGGCGGCCATGTTTGCTGGGGTCGCAGGAGAGCTGGTCACACACACACACACACTGACAGGCGGCGGCCATGTTTGCAGGGGTCGCAGGAGAGCTGGTCTCCGGTGGAGAAGCAGAGTGAGGATGGGAGAGTGGTTGCTTTGATGCAATATTAACTCCAGTCTTTGCGGGGTTAGGGTAGCACACACACACACACAACACACTGCAGGCTCCCACATACACACAACACACACACACACACTGCAGGCTCCCACAGACACACACACACACTGCAAGCTCCCATAGACACACACACACACACACTGCAGGCTTCCACAGACACATGCCACACATCATCAGCCCTGTTATTACGCACTTGGCTGCGTCTCCCAGTTGCAAAGACCACACCAGTCAATAATTCAGAATTCATCCAGGACAACCTCGGGGTTCACACGTCAAACAGAAAATACGAACTTCATCCAGGAGGGCTTCAGTGCAGGCGTGTGTGTGTGTGCATCTATGTGTGTGTGTGTGTGTGTGCATCTCTGTGTGTGTGTAACTTCATCCAGGACGGCCTCAGTGCATGTAGGTGTGCATCTATGTGTGTGTGTGTGTGTGCATCTCTGTGTGTGTGTAACTTCATCCAGGACGGCCTCCGTGCACGTGTGTGTGCATCTATGTGTGTGTGTGTGTGTGCATCTATGTGTGTGTGTGTGCATCTGTGTGTGTGTGTAACTTCATCCAGGACGGCCTCAGTGCACGCGGCAAAGGGAGAAAGAGTAGGACTGTAAGACTCATCACATCAAAATGACAGCTGATATGTGTGTTTGTTTTCCAGGCATCACAAACTTGACCAGCTACACATGACGCCCTGGAAGACCCTGCGTTTCAGATAAGGAGCACAGATGGTCTCTTTGACATGCATATTCGACAAGTTTGTGTGTGTGTGTGCATGTGTGTCCTTGGGCGTGTGTGTGTATGTGTGCATCTATGTGTGTGTGTGTGATTCTGTGTGTGTGTGCATCTGTGTGTGTGTGTGCTTCTGTGTGTCTGTGCATCTGTGTGTGTGTGTGCTTCTGTGTGTCTGTGTGTGTGTGTGCATCTGTGTGTGTGTGTGCTTCAGTGTGTGTGCATCTGTGTGTGTGTGTGTGCTTCTGTGTGTGTGTGTGCTTCTGTGTGTCTGTGTGTGTGTGTGCATCTGTGTGTGTGTGTGCTTCTGTGTGTCTGTGTGTGTGTGTGCATCTGTGTGTGTGTGTGCTTCTGTGTGTGTGCATCTGTGTGTGTGTGTGCTTCTGTGTGTCTGTGTGTGTGTGTGCATCTGTGTGTGTGTGTGTGTGTGCTTCTGTGTGTGTGTGTGTGTGCTTTCGTAGTCAAGCCCCGGCCCATTGTGTGTTCCTGGAGAGGCTTCACTTCTGAAAGCAGCGGCAGCAGCAGCAGGCCGGGGAGAAAGAGCCGCCGTGCCTAAGAATAGTCACAAGAGCACAGCGCTGCGCTGCCCTGCGCTGCCCTGCCCAGACAGGGTGAATGACAAACCCAATTAGTCCGCTGTAAAGACAGCCTTGGCCCCTCACACACACACACACACGGCCCTCCGCTGCGAGGGGAGAGCGGGAGGCTGAGCAGGCGGAGACCTTGCCTTTGATAAGATAAGAGGGGGGGGGGGGGGGGGGGGGGGGGGTTTTGCTGGGGGTGGGGCTCTCGTCTTATTGTGGTGTGTTGGGGTTTCTATTTGTGTCTCTTCCTGTGCATTTGCCCGTAGTGCTCTCTTCACACACACACACACACACACACACTCTCTCATGCGCGCACACACACACACACACTCACTCACACACACACACACACATACAGAGGACCCAGGATTCGTTCCCTTCCCCCTCAGAATCCATATAGCTTGGAGAGCTTTGTTGCCGTTTCTATGGTAACAGGGCGACTGAATGAGCAGGTTTTGAGTGAACGACTCGGACCTTATGAAAACCCGGGCGAGCTGAGCGTGCATTCTGTAAGCATTTTTTCTTTTTCACCCGAGTCACACACACACACACACACACACACACAAACACACACACACAAACACAGAACCCTTTTCCTGAGGAGGCCTGTTCTGTTGACGGCTGGGTCTGACCAGGCACTATTCTGCCAACAGTACAGCTTTATGAAATGTAGCTTACAGAGCAGAGGGAAAAACTGCAGTTGTTTTTGAGGAAGCAACCCCCCCCCCTTCACACACACACACACACACACACACACACACTCACACATACCACCACCACCTCCTCCACATCAAAGGCCCAGGGGTCGTAAAAAGCACATGGGGGCTCTCTGGTATGCATTCCCACTGGTAATGGGGGTCTGGGGGTCTGGGGGGGCACTATGGGTCTCATCAGGTGTGAACTCAGGAGGGAAAATCTCATATAAATCTAACAATAAACCTCTGCTCCATCACCACGCCTGACTCACACTCTTCCCCCAGGACCAGAGGCACGTAGACCCACTGCAGAGGTTCCTCTCTCGTGGGATGTGGAACATACAGAACCACTGCAGAGGTTCCTCTCTCGTGGGATGTGGAACATGCAGAGGTTCCTCTCTCGTGGGGATGTGGAACATGCAGAGGGTCCTCTCTCGTGGGATGTGGAACATGCAGAACCACTGCAGAGGTTCCTCTCTCGTGGGATGTGGAACATACAGAACCACTGCAGAGGTTCCTTTCTCGTGGGATGTGGAACACAGCACTGGAAATAGGTTTGACACTAATTGTCAGCTTCTCTACTGTTTATTCTCCATTTGAGTAAAGCTGTGCAGGCATGTAGCCGCGTGAACATTTCCAGACAGGGTTGCGGTCACGGACGTCAAGCGCATCACCTCAACGTGCTTGAAAAAGCCGATCGGAACTGATCATTATTTACCTTGATGGGATAATTATCTGTCCAAGCTATGGTGGGAGACGGGGGAGAGAGGAGCTTAGTAAGCTGTCGGAGGGAAGGGTCACGCGTAAGTGGTGGGGGTGTGAGTGTGAGTGTGTGTGTGTGTGTGTGTATGTATGTGTGTGCACATGTGTGAGTGTGTATGTGTGTGTGTGATTGTGCACGCATGTAAGTGGTGGGGGTGTGTGTGTGTGTGTGTGTGTGTGAGTGTGTATGTATGTGCACGCATGTTAGTGTGTGTGTGTGTGCTAAGCTGCTGATGAAGCAGGGGGAAGACAGTTGATGTTTGACCCCACGGGGTAGGGCAGGGGCGGGACGGGAAAGGTCACGGAGAGGTCACTCTGACGTTAATTACCTGCCAAAGAAGCGGTTCGGCCACACCACAGCCGATAACACTGACAACAACAACTCACACACACACACACCGCTTCTTCATCCAATGCCACACGTTCCATCATCACGTGACAATCCACAGGAACATTCCAGCACGCCTGGGTGCACCGTTGTCAATGACGACCACACAGGCCTGCTTCTCCTCAACAGTTTTAGAGTTATTTTTAAAAAGTGACATCTTTAATTTACCTGCAATTTACACGGCCTCATTTTCCACATTGTGGCTGAGAGACTATTTATGGTGCCACTGAACTGGCTTTAGCAACCAACCTGTCCAGTCTCAGATGACAGTGTGTGTGTGTGTGTGTGTGACTGAGCCAGACAGCTGCCTGAGAGGTGTGTTGGGTTCTTGAGAGAGTGAAAGAGAAGGGTATAGAAGAGAAAGAGAGAATGGAAGAGTTAGAGAGACAGACATACAGAGAGGGAGGGAGAGGGAGAGAGATAAAGGGAAAGAGAGGTAGAGAGACAGACACACAGAGAGGGAGGGAGAGAGAGAGTGAGAGATAGAAGAAAGAGGTAGAGAGACAGACACAGAGGGAGAAAGATAGAGCGAAAGAGAGGTAGAGAGAGACAGACACACAGAAAAGGAGGGAGAGAGAGTGAGAGAGACAGACACACAGGGAGGGAGGGAGAGGGAGAGAGAGAGAGAGAGAGACAGACACACAGAGAGGGAGGGAGAGAGAGATGGACAGGAGCGAAGGAGGAGGACAAGTCCAGGCATGAGGCGTGAGTGGGAGGAAGGGGTCTGCCTGTCAGAGCTCACCAGGACAGCTGGTGTTGAGCTGTCACACACACACACTCACTAACACACACACACACCTCCCACTCTCCCTGACAAAGATGGACCACTGCCCACACCCTTTCACAGTGACTGGCCAATGGCAGCTCAGGCAGTGTTCTCTCAGTCTCTCTGATCTGCCTGATTTCTTCCTGTTATTCTGAAGCAGGAAGCTCATAATCTCACACAAACAGCCATGCACCTCTGCAGCGTACACACACACACACACACACACACACACACAAAGACATGCGCACACACAGAAACACCCACAGAAAAACACAGGCACATGTCTCCACGGACAAAAACAGAACCAACGTGTACACACAGTCAATCTAGTGGTTGGACTTGAATACACACATAAACACAAAAACAAAGGCAATCTAGTGTTTAGACATGACTTCACACTCCTTCACTCACACACAAAGCTAATCAAGTGTTTGCACATGACTACACACCTACACACACACCTACACACACACACACACACACACACGCAGTCAATCTCATGCTAGGGCGTGCACTGGTCTTTTCTGTCGTTGTTTTTCTGGCCAAGTCAGCGGGGTGCTTTTGGCCCTTATTGTTTTTCTCATAATTCCCCATCTGGCCAAAATTAGTCTGACTGGAGCCAAGATGGCCAACGACCTACAATGGGAGTGTCTGACTGGAGCCAAGATGGCCAATGGCCTACAATGGGAGTGGCTGACTGGAGCCAAGATGGCGACCAGTGGGGCTACAGTGGGAGTATCTGACTGGAGTAAAGATGGCGACCAGTGGGGCTACAGTGGGAGTATCTGACTGGGGTAAAGATGGCCAATGGCCTACAATGGGAGTGGCTGACTGGAGCCAAGATGGCGACCAGTGGGGCTACAGTGGGAGTATCTGACTGGGGTAAAGATGGCCAATGGCCTACAATGGGAGTGTCTGACTGGAGCCAAGATGGCGACCAGTAGGGCTACAGTGGGAGTATCTGACTGGGGTAAAGATGGCCAATGGCCTAAAATGGGAGTGTCTGACTGGAGCCAAGATGGCGACCAGTAGGGCTACAGTGGGAGTATCTGACTGGGGTAAAGATGGCCAATGGCCTACAATGGGAGTGTCTGACTGGAGCCAAGATGGCGACCAGTAGGGCTACAGTGGGAGTGTCTGACTGGAGCCAAGATGGCGACCAGTGGGGCTACAGTGGGAGTGTCATGAGCCTTCATCAACAACACACATTTACTCTATACATATTTGCTTCTCTTTTCTTCCCATGAACACAAATGGCCTGGGATTTTATTGTATCATTGGGGTTGTTCTTGAATCTGTTCAATCTGTGTGTGTGTGTGTGTGTGTGTGAAGATGATCAGTCAGTTGAGTTAACCTCTTCCCATCTGTGTGTGAAAGAGCTGGAGGCGTGCCCCGCTGTCCCTCCAGGGCCACATCTCCACGTGTGGGGCCTGTAATGAGATATTAACTCCGGTGCGCAGAGACGATCTGCTGTACGTAATGAATGGGTACATCTCTGGGTAATCCCTAGGACAGCCAGAGGCTTCATTAGACAAGACAGCCAAAGAAGACAGCGTACCCCAGCAGCCCCTCTCCCAAAACAACAACATATGGTGATATGGAAGCACCGTTCGGTGTGGATGGTCCCGAAAAGACAACAGAAAGCTCTAGTGTTTGCAGACAATGTTATCATGGAAACCACATTAAAGTGGGAGTTGGAGATTATAAGACTGATTTGCACTGCAAACATAAAGGGAATGTTTTGTTTCTTTATGTTTAATTTCTGTTATATGTTTAACTTCTGTTATAAGTTAAAATGACAGTTTCTCTCGATCACTTACTTACTATAACATCCCAAACCATGACGCCATCTTCCAAAAGCCAGACCCGTTTCCCCAAACTATAAACACTATTCCCCTGTTTTCAGCCATGATTCAGATTTGTTTAAGTTTGTGTACAAAACTCTACACAGAAATCCCTTCATATATCACTGGCTGAACCGTGCAATCTGTAAAGAGGTTGTTCTGGGGGAAAAGCCATACGTGCCATTTCTCATTGCAGTAACTGGCTTTTAAAGTATTTTTGGTATCTCATCAGTGTGTGTGCATTTGGTGGCTTTTGTGTGATGTCTGAAGGTAGAGTTTGGTTTAGATGTAAGATCACATGGTTTTGACATGGAAATTTGAAGTTTTGTGATTAGTGTGTGCAGTTATGGATTTGTATTTAGAGTTTTGGGAAATGGAGCATAACTTAAAGAAATATGTCTTGGCAATCAAGAAAAACTGTAATTATTCCTCCTTTTTAATAATTGCGTGGCCATTAATTCAGTCCCAAAATGTTAAAAACCGTCGGCATCAGCACTGCAGCCCTTCAAAAACATGACATCGAAGACACGACTGCTCGCCATGAAAGAGTAAGTGCGCCCTCTGCTGTCAGGATTCAGTAAGTAAACCAACGATGAACTTTATTTATTTATTTTTTATTGGATTTCCTTCTCCAGTGGGAGTACAACAACTCCGGATATCTTCACGTGCACCAACTTCTGTGTTTAATGTGTTTTACATCGATGCAGTGTTATATTTTACTTTCATTCTTTAATCTAATGTAAGCTTTTTTGCCTAACCTTAGCGGAGTTAATGACGCCATTTTGCGTGTATTGCGTTGCTTAAATTAGTGTGCTAGTGGCAGAAGAGTCATTTTGATATTTTTCAGTTTATCACGCAAATGTGTACGCTAAGGTGACAACATTTAGGGGAAACTTCGAATTTCATATTGCTGGTTTCCATATTCAGACAATTGACTTAGGGTGGATTCAGGTATATTGAGACATTTTTTGTAATTGTATCTTCTGAGCTTAAGTTTGTCATCAAGTTACAAAGATAACCCAATACATGAGACATTTCGGAATTCCTCAAGGTATCCACATTATTTAAGTGTAAAAAATAAGTCTTTATGATATTTTATGAATGCATGGCTCACTATTTTAGTGGAGTTGACAAAAAACGAATTTTAAGCAACTTGTTTGGTAATTTGGGGCAGTATGTTTGGTAATTTGGGACACAGACTCATGGGTGTAGATTAATGTATTGAACAATAATTAAACATTTAAAAAAAACATTTTAATGGATTTGTTAACCATAAATATATCATTAAGATTGTGCATTATGTGTTATCTGCTGATTTGGTTAGATTTAACATATTATTACTAGTGCTGTCAGTTTAACGCGTTATTAACGGCGTTAACGCAAACCCATTTTAACGCCGTTAATTTTTTTATCGCGAGATTAACGCGATTTTTTTTTTTTTAGATTAACAATCTTTTTGGCCTCGCAGACTGTGTAGTAGGCTAACGTTACGGTTTGAGTGAATGGTGAGCGCGATACGGCGAAATGGATGATAAAAAGCTTCTGAATGGAAAGTTTACTTTTAAAAGTTGTGTTGTGCAAAAGAAGCGAGCTTCACTGTTGTCTGAAAATGTCAACAGGCAGCTGACTGAAAGCAAAGAAGTAGTAGGCTTACCTTTTATTGGTAACCTAACTGTTACAGTTCACTGTTTCTGAAATAAAAGGCCTGACTGCTATGTTCCGAGCAAACTTGGAAAAAAGAAAATATTAAGCCATGGTTTAATTGCACTATAGGCTGAGTCCTTGTTTACCTGAAATGTGCACTTTATAATTTTATTTTGTACCGCCCTGTTTGGCAATGTTGGTTTTCAATAAAAAAAAAAACATTTGCATAAAGCAAGCCAATCCACTTTTCAATGTTTTTTTTTTTTTTAAGATTTATTTTGGGGCTTTTGTGCCTTTAATTGATAGTGTAGTGAAGAGTGGGACAGGAAATGAGAGGGAGAAGAGCTGGGGAGTGGACAGGAGAAATGACATCGGGCCGGATTCGAACCCGTGTCCTCCATGGGCATCAAGCCCGAATGTGGTCGGGGCTACTGCTTGCGCCACAGTGCCCCCCCACTTTTCAATGTTGATAAGGGCATTAAAATTAAGATAAAATGATGGAAAAAATAAATAAACGAAGGGACATTTAGAATAGATACAAATTTGCGATCAATTTTGAGTTAACTATGACATAAATGCGATTAAATATTTTAATCGTTTGACAGCACTAATTATTACGTACACAAACATCGGATTTAGACTGTTTACTAAGATAAATTAGGCCTTCAGCAGGAATCCAACAAGTTGTTTTTTTAAAAACATTTTATTCATATTGTGTTGAATCAAATGATTTTTTCATAAACTCAATGAGTCATGTAACAATAACACACAGTACACAAATTCATCAATATGCAGGTATGCAGGAAATCACGAACATTTAAAAAAGAAATCCATGACATCAACAATTTCATTAAAACCCAACAAGTTATGTCACATTCAAAGGCAGTCCTTGCAAAGGTATGATTCATCATCATCATCATCATCATCATCCAGTATTCCTTTGTCTTCCCCACAAGTCAGATGATACCATGATTGGGGCGACAGTGGTACAGGAGGTAGAGAAGACGTTTAGTAATCAGAAGGTTGCTAGTTCAATTCCCTGTCGAAGCGTCCTTGAGCAAGACACTGAACCCCTAATTGCTCCTGATGTGCACTGTGCCATCAGTGTAAATGTAAAAATGTGTATACATCCTTGTAAGTCGCTTTGGATAAAAGCGTCTGCTAAATGACTAAATGTAAATGATGCCACTTTTTGCAGGACTTACAGGCCCATCCACTCCTCATCTCTCTTTGGATCTTCTTTGTCCCCATACTTTACTCCACAAATGCTGCACAAATTCTCTTTCTTCCTCTTTGCAGATTGTTTCCCCTTCCCTGGCCCCTTAGCTCTGTTTCGGACGTAGCCAAAGTGTGCTTCACTTGTGAGGTAACTACTTGGAGGCTTAGATCTTTTCACCTTGCTGGTAGAGGGGCGTGCACGGGAAGGCAATGTGATCAGCTCATCAAAACTTGTCTTGACCTCGACTGTGTTGCTAGGATCTGGAGGCATTATGATCAGCTGTGTGGATAGGCCCAGATGTTGAAGGAACAGCTATAGTGTCCAGGTTGGTAAACACATCTTGGTCAACTGTTGCTGACACATCCAGGTTGAGATCAAGGGGGGGGGGGTTAGTTTCCTAGGTTCCTATGTTTGCAGCTTTAGCTTGACACTCGACTTAGCTTCTCCTTCCACAAAGCACTTGAATAGATTCCACAAGTCCACTTCTTGTATATAAACTGTTAACTTGAGCTTATTAAATCAACATTACACACAAAAAGGGTTATCCCTAAAGTATATAATCTATCTAAGTATAGAGGGCGCTAGAGAGGTCAAAAAACTATTTCGCTCCAATCTTACTTCTGTCTTTCTAATATTTCCTCCACAACCACATATCAAAATAAAAGTCCTCCTTAACATATTTAAATCATGAAATTATAAATCATATTTATCTTAATAATGAACTAAAATCATTTTCTGCATTTAGGCTCCTACATTCCGGCCCCTTATTGTTACCAATGCCATTGAAACAATTACTCAAAACTTAAACTGGAGCCTAATGATACACTAATTCACATATCATCTTGCTTTTGGTTAAACTTAATCAAACTGCACAACACTTTAGTTTCAATCCATAACTATATTCACAGAATAGTCAATTAATCCTCTTCAGACTCTTGCAGCAGGCACAGCTTTGTTACTGGGCGCAAAAGTTAATTGGCTCGGGTCTTGACCTTCACTTGCCGAACGAATCCTTTCCGGTCAGGAAAAGTCTCTAAGATCTTTCCAAGTGGCCAGGATTTTCTTGGCGACGTGTCGTCCACAATCAGCCCTACGTCACCGACGCAGAAGTTCCTTTGAGGGGTTGTCCATCGTTGTCGTTCTTGGAGCTGTGTGAGGTACTCTCTGCACCAACGCTTCCAGAATATGTCCGTGAGGTACTGGACTTGTTTCCATCTTCGGTTTGCGTACTGAGCATCCTTATTGAACACTCCTGGAGGAAGCTCAGGTTTGACTTTCAGTAACAAAAGATGATTAGGGGTTAAGGCCTCTAAGTCATTCATGTCAGAAGATTCTTTTGTTATGGGCCAACTGTTTATGATGCCCTCAGCCTCACACAAAAGGGTGTGAAGACTCTCCTCATCCATAAGCTGTTCCTTTACTGTGACATTCAGGGTTTTTCTTACAAAGCGGATAAGCGGCTCCCAGGTTCCTCCGTGGTGAGAACCTGTTGGAGGGTTGAAGTATATTGTTGTTGTTGAAGTTGTATACCCCTTTGTTGCAAGTGTTTTTCAATCATACTGGTGTTCCACTCACTTATCATTTTCTTCATCTCATTGTCAGCTGCTCTGAAATTTGTCCCATTATCTGAATACATCTCTCTGACCTGTCCTCTTCTGGCTAGGAATCTTCTAATTGCATTCAGGCATGCATCAGTGTCAAGAGAAGACGCTACTTCCAAATGCACCGCTCGAATGGCAAGACAAATAAAGATTCCACCGTACCTTTTTACGTGTCCTCTTCCCTTTTTTTTACCAGAAATGGGCCGAAGTAGTCAATGCCAACTCTCGTAAATGGAGGATCGTCAGGCAGAACCCTGCATTTTGGTAGATCTGCCATGAGTTGCTTGCCAGCTGTGCCGTGAAGCTTCTTACAGGTGATGCACTTAGACAAGATTCTCCTAATGGCTCCATTTGCTCCTGGGATCCAGAATCTCTGCCGCAATTGAGCCAGCATGTGATTTCTTCCTGCATGTGCTGTAACATCATGAATGTGTCTAAGAACAAGCTCTGCAATGTGCGAGTTCTTGGGCAGGATAGCTTGCTGCTTTGAGTCGTCTGGCATTGCCGCACGGCTCAATCTGCCGCCCACTCTCATAATCCCGTTTTGTAGTACTGGATTCAGTTTATGAAGCGAACTACTTTTCTTTACTTTTTGCTGTTCCTGTAGCATTTCCAGATCTTCTTGGAATCCTTGCTTTTGGGCGTATTTCACAATTTCTGTCTCTGCTTTGTTCAAATCCTCACAGGTAAGTCGTGTTTCTTTATCTTTTTTCTTGAACTGATTCCTTCTTTCACTGCTTGATGAACTTGGTTCTGTCTTTTTCTTTGCTTTCAATTCTTTCAGCAGATTTTTCAATTTCAAAAACCAAAGCTACTGCACGCTTTAGTTTTGTCCAGGATGAGTAATACATCATCAGCTGGCCCAAAGGATCTTTGTGCTCTTGCATCTGAATGGCATGTGATTGAACTCTTTTGACCTCTGGATCATCCACATTTATCCTTTCCGGATCTGGATTCTTCGGCCACTGGTCTTGAAAGCCAGCTCTCACATTTCAAGAATGCTTCCGCAGACTGACCTCGGGAGACGTGATCCGCTGGATTCAGGCTGGCATTGACATACCTCCATCGTGAAGCTTCAGAGTGCTCCAGAATGGCTGACACTCTATTAGCAACGAAAGTGTTGAATCTGGTACTTTCACTATTCAAGTATTTCAGCACAACTGTGCTATCTGTCCAATATATTGACTCGTGAAGTTCCAATTCAAGCTCCTTCTTCAACAGCTTGTCCATCTTGACTGCAACTGAGGCTGCAGTTAACTCCATTCTAGGTATGGTTGGAGATTTCAAGGGTGCCACCCGTGTCTTTGCTATCATGAGAGTGGATTGAGTTTCTCCAGCTGAAGAGCGTAGCACAAGGTAGCTTGTTGTTCCGTAGGCGTCTTCACTCGCATCAGCGAAATGGTGTAGCTGAGCGAAGGCTGGTGCACCAAACTCCTCTGTCTTGATGCATCTGTCAACGCCAAACTCTTTTAACTGTTGCAAGTCCACTTCTTCCATTTTTTAATGACATCTTCTGGTAAGCTTTCATCCCAGCTGTATTTCTGCCGGCACAAATCTTGCAGCATTCTTTTGCTGGGTCGGACCACTGGAGCTATAAAGCCCAGAGGGTCAAAGATGGAGCAGACAAAGGAAAGCAGTCCTCTCCTGGTGTGTGGGCGATCTTTGAGATTGATCTTAAACTTAAACTGATCCTTCTCAACACACCACTGGATTCCCAATGCTCGCTCCATTGGTAAACTGTCCATATTCAAATCAAGATCCTGGAATCCTTGTGCTCTCTCATTTTCAGGAATTGGGTTGAGCACCTTCCTGCTATTACTTGACCATTTGGTTAGTTGGAATCCACCTTTTGCCAACATGCTTCTTAAGTTAATGCATAAGCTGACGGCTGTGTCTTCATCAGCTGTTGACTTAAGGCAGTCATCCACGTAGCAATTCTTCCTTACCGTTGTAGCGGCTTCTTGTCCAAATTCATCTTCAAAATCAGTTGCAAATTTCTGCAGAGCATAGGTTGCCACACTTGGTGAAGATGTTGCACCAAAGATGTGCACCTGCATCTTGAATTCGGCAAGCTCTTTCTCGTAGTTCCCTTCCGGCCACCAGAGAAATCTGAGTAGATCTGTGTCTTCGTCTTTGACTCTGAACTTGTCAGATCTGGCCCTTGTAGAAGCTGCTGATTTAGTGATGTTCCTCCAAATCTTGCTGCACAATCAAAGACAACGCGCAACTTTTGCTTGACTGGATGTCTGACTCCGTGGTGTGGCAGATACCATGTTCTTCCTTCAGCTGGTTCACATTCAGCACTGTCTATTTTCACTGCAAAATCTTCCATGAATGCAAGTTAGTAGGTATGTCCAGGTATGTTAGTAGGTATGTCCAAACCTAAAATCATGTATCAGGATTGCTGCGCACATAAGTTATTTCGGGTGCATCAACTGTACTCAGTCTACCCTACCCAACGACTGACTATGATAGCCAAACGCGTGCAAAGTTAATAAAACGTTCCACGAAAGTTCTCCAGCGTTTAAATGAAACGTTGAAAAACGCTGATCTTCATGAGATCTTTTGTGCATGTTCAAAACTTTTTTTTTGGACCAGCGTTCTCCTCCGATCACCGACGATTACAGCGTTCACCAGCTTTCACACAAAGCTCTTCTGGCGCAATTCCAGCGACCAAGGACGATTACCAACGTTTCCTCTAACATCATAGAACGTTGACCAGAACGTCATGGTGTGACGGGGCCTTTAAGTTCAGCGCACGTTGCTCTGTCGCTGATCTGTTGTTTGGCACAGAGATTTGTTTCTCAGTGGAAGGCAAATACTGTAATGACCATCTTTCAATTGTGATGACTGAGACACCATGTCAATGAACTGGTGGTCCTCCTTGGACATTTCAATGTCTTCATTTTGCCCTGCATCAGGAAAGTCCAGCTTAAATTGTTGATGCCAAAGCTCTTCTAGCCTATCTACTGAGATTCGGTTTGCTGTAACCGCCGTTCTATTAGACCTCAGTCCATCATTTCTTCCTTTAAGAGGTCCATTTACTGTCCAGCCTAATGCTGTCTTTACGGCATTCGGTCCATCATCCACACTACTCACCACTTGAAGTGGCTCCATTGCTTTGGGAACATTAATTCCTATCAATAGTCCAACTTCTGCTTCAACAGCGGGAAGTTTCACATTCTTCAGGTGAGGCCAACTGATGACATCCTCTTGGCATGGGATATCATCCTTAGTCACAGGAATGGCCTTCTGAGTGAACACTTCTGAAAGCTCAATAAACTGGTCACCTTCCAGGCTACTGATTTCAAGTCCAGTCACAATGCGTGTGTTCACCACTGACTCATTTCCCATTGTTCGTAATGAGATGCTTGTGTGGCGTCCATTCGTGTTCAACTGATTTATTAGTGTCTCTGTAGCAAAGGTAGCAGAGCTTCCTGAATCCAAAAATGCATACGTTGTCACTATCTTGGTTCCCTTTTGTGCCTTGACCTGTACTGGAATGATTGAAAGAAAACAATCTTCTTTACCGGCCCCGGTGACACCACATGTTTCTGACTTCTGAGCATGAGTGTTATTTACGGCTTGCTGATCATTCATTTCCTTCGCTGCTTCTCCCTTTAGCTCTGTCTACTACCGAGCACTGACTTTTAGGGCTTAGGGCGTTCACACTGACAGAACCAGCAGAATTCAGGGCACTGAAAGTACCCGGATGGCGCACTGCAAACGGTCAAATAATGCAGTGTAAAACGATGGACACTACTCGCCCTAAACGGGCGCCATCTTGGCTACGTAGCGGAAGAGGAGGAGCCCTTTTGGCAGCTTTTCATTTCATTTCTAAAACAATGGCGGACGAGATGGCTACGGTGGCAGAAGCTGAAGCTCACGAGGCTACAGCCCGTAAATGTAAGTATCAGCGGTAATTAAACACTTTAGAGATATTAAATGTACTACTAACATGCCATTCTCAGATTAAAGCTAGCGACATGAGTATTTGGTGGAGTTAACGATATATAGCGACAGTTAGCATACCTAGGTAGGTAGCATTAGATGCCATTGGATCTGCATGGCAGTTATGCTAAGCTAGCTGGCTAATATTTACGTGTATGCTAACTGTCGCTATACATCGGTCCGACGAAGGTGCACTTTTATCGGACACTTTTCGCTTGACAAGCGGGGGTAGGTAGCGGGCTCGAGGCGCTCGCTCCAATGGCCAGTCCGACGACAGATAGCTATGTCAGTTATCAGACAACGGCTGTTCTGTTAAACAATCGAAATGCTAAATTTAATAATGGATTAACAATCGATATGCTCAGTTTAATAACGGGTTAACATGATAACGCCAACGTTTGCCGTAACACACGCCGTCTGATAAATAATACCGTTACGATAGCTATCTAAGCTAGGATCCGCAATTTGTCCTTCTAGAAATAATTGTAGCTTTCAATCGTCGTTGTGTTTTTTTTTCATGTCGTGGTATTTCACATGTCTAGGGACAGACGAGGACACGAGGGCCTTGATACAGTGGCGAGAAGCAAACAAGTCTCTCTTCACGGGGAAGAGGAACGCCTCCGTGACGGGATATGAGTAAGTAAAATGAGTCATATGGTAGCTAATAGTCAAATGGCTTTACTGTAAATGGTTTCCTTAGTTGCTAACCTTACAAAGATCAATGTGGTTCGATGTGGTCATTACTGTCAGGGATGTGGTTGAGGCGAGATGTTAAAGCAGCATATGTTTTCATCAGGGTCTTCTTAAAGGACAAAGGGCTTGGGAGCTTGGAGGCTGCAGAAAGAGACGAGCAACGGTATAGGGAGGCCCTAGAGAGGGAAGAGTCTCGCCACCGGGAGATGGTGGAAAGAGAGGAGAGGAGAGAGAGGGAGGCAGTCGCCAGAGAGGAGCGGAGAGAAAGGGAGGCAGCTGCCAGAGAGGAGCGCCTCCTCACGCTTTTAGAGAGGTTTGCTCCAAAATGATTAAAACCTGGTCACTTCAGAAATTATGTGCATGTCTGTTTACTAACACTTAACCCAGACCCCCCTTCTTTGAGTCTGTATGGCAGCTTATTAGCTAATGCCCTTATGCTAGCTGCATTGTCTAAATCTTCCATGTAGGTAACATCTTCCATTGTGTTGGAGCAACCTGTTAGAAACAGCGAGAAGGACTGTAGTGCAGCGCCATCTTCTGGCTTGATTGTCTCCCAGTCTACGGCTTCCTTTATGTATGCCTGCAATTTTGTAATCATCACCAAAATATTGCTTTAACATTTGCTTTGCTTTGGCATAGCCTGTCGAAGGTGGCATGTGAATGCAACTCATGTGGCTGTCCACTTGTGTACTGCAGCAAAAAACTGTAAACGATCACGGTCATCCTCAGTGCGACTTTCAATTCCATGTTCAATGGATCTGATAAAGGATTTATATTCCAGTGGTTCGCCCTTGAATGTTTCAATAGTGAGATCAGGAAGTAAAGATGCCTTGTGATTCTTCACTAGATACTCTTGTCACATTGGCTTGTTGCGAGATGGCCTTGCACAAACTATCAAGCACTTTTCCATCATTGCCCTCCCTATTTGCATTCGTTGACACTCTTTTCGTTCCTGCTGACAAGTTATGATTAAACGAAACAAATTGGGAATTATTCTGTGCAGGCGTGGCATGCTGTGGTGACCTCAAAGTATTTTTCGCTACTCCTTCGTCTTCTGTAATATCAGATTCACAAATGCTCACATCATCATGTGCATCCTCATATTTTAGCAAAACTTCCAACTTTGCATCTGACTCTGCTATTGCTGTTTGAATTACATGCATTTCCTTTTTAGCCCTTAAAGTAGCATAACGGAACAATTGCTAATCGCTAACGATATGCTAGCGGCTAAAACTAACGAAATCTCTTGAAATGTGCTGACTTTGACATTTATGACAAACTAGTTAGTCAACAACTGTTCTAACACAGTCAAACATCAAGCAAGTGCAACACAAGACAAAGCAAGAACGGCAAATAAGCTACTTACGAGTTCGGCAGACAGTAGAAACCGGGCGGCTTCAGGCAAACCTACATTTAGCAGTAATATGCCTCTGGACCCTGGTATGTCAATGGCACGGAGGCGATTCTCCCTATTAAAAGTCATTATAGCGCCCCAATTTTTTTAAAGCTGTTATTTTAAGGTAAAACTGCTTATCATAACCCTAATCCTGATGTACAATTCCTGCATAATGACACCTTAAGGCAGCTTCTTTTCTCTTTTGCTCTGCCTTTAACTCCGCTTCTTCCTCATCTATTGCCAGTTTCTCCTTTAAAGCTGCTGCTTTAGCCTCTAGTGATGCACGCTCAATTTCTGCTTTCAATTTCATTGAGGACGCCTGGCTAACGCTTGATCTATGTGAACTCGACCTTTTAGAACGTTTACCGGAAGCCTTTGAGTACACAGACTCATCACGTTGCACTCTTGCACTTTCCTCTGCCTGCTCAGCACGCACCATAACATCTTTCATCCATTTTTCACATTTCCAGAAGAAATAATTATTTGATGCTTGCCTAGGCTCAAACCAATTGTTTTGATTTTCTGAAAACTCTTCCTTGCTCATAAATCGTTGCAAATTGTGGTTTAAATCTTGGAATTCTTGCTGTAAATTACTGAAGTCAACACGCAGCTTATTCTTAACAATGTCAACATTTGCATCATCTGCCATTAGTTCTTCAATTTGTCTAATCATGCTAGTTAGCTGGCCTAGCTTGTTCTTGCGTGCTTGCATTTGTCTAGACTTTTGGTCTTCCATACCTTTTTCAGTCATTTTCACAGTTCGTTTTTCTTCCTGCAAACTCATGTTAAACGAAGTCCTTCACGTCCACGTTAGTTAGCTGAACTGTTAGCGCTTAGCTTTCCACTCACCGAAGTCGTCAGTTGAGAGAAAGACGTCCTTTTAGCTATCAGTGGCAGACCAATCCGTAGCAATATTCAACTGGTGTCGTCGTTTTTCTTTCGAACAATAGTCCATGCAATTGTATCCTCTTTATCCAGCCAGTCCAATTCGGAATCCAATAATCCTTGAATAGCGAGTTTTTTTGTACTAAATGTAGTTTCCTAGGTTTGCAGCTTTAGCTTGACGCTCGACTTAGCTTCTCCTTCCACAAAGCACTTGAATAGATTCCACAAGTCCACTTCTTGTATATAAACTGTTTACTTGAACTTATTAAATCAACATTACACACAAAAAGGGTTATCCATAAAGTATATAATCTATCTAAGTATAGAGAGCGCTAGAGAGGTCAAAAAACTATTTCGCTCCAATCTTACTTGTCTTTCTAATATTTTCCCCACAACCACATATCAAAATAAAAGTCTTCCTTAACATATTTAAATCATGAAATTATAAATCATATTTATCTTAATAATGAACTAAAATCATTTTCTGCATTTAAGGTTCCTACAGGGGGGGGTCCAACTGTGGAATGAAGACAACGTCCATCTCTTCAGTGTCAGTGCTTTTAGTTGCCGGAGCTTCCTCTCCATCAGCAGCAAGAGCTTCCTCTCCGCCAGCAGCAGGAGCTTCCTCTCCGTCAGCAGCAGGAGCTTCCTCTCCGTCAGTCGTTAGACTTGGAGCAAACAGACACTTGTCAATGTGAGCTGGGTCCAGAGGATGGATTCCGCTGCCCCTAAATCCAGCTCTGGCATTCTCGGGTGTTGCTGCACTTCTCCATGCCTTCGATAGGATGCCAAGAAAAAGAGACTTCTGCAGCTTCTGCCCACCGTTCTCCCTGGTAGAGACACGGCCCTCTAGGTTCCAGTTATGCTTCAGGCTTCGGAAAAAGGCCCTGTCTGCTGGCTGTAGAATGTGGGTAAGTGTGGAGGAAAGCAAATGAGGTGCACATTATTTTTTTTCATTAGCTCTAAGAATTCCAAATTCAAAACGTGAGAGCAGGGGCGGAGATCCCATTTCATTGTAGGGTGGGGGGGGGGGGGGACAATACATGGTCAAATTTCAGAGTGTAATTCCGGGGAGGGGGACATGAAAAAATTGCTTTCACGAGAGCTAGCATAAACTGCTAAATACCGAATTCTCTTATCACATTTACAAACAGAAATTCGAAGTCATTTTAGAAACAGCATTAAATGTACTAACACGAAATATCTATTCACAGACAAATAATGTCCAAAGTTCAAGAGAACTTGATGCTCAAAATAAGTTATAAAACAGCTCGACAGGGAATCGAACTAGCAACCTTTTGATTATAATACGACCTCTCTACCTCCTGCGCCACTGTCACTCCATATTACAATACCAGCATAGTTCATGGACCGCAGAAAAAGATGACATTAATTTAACTTCAGATAATTTAACAAATCTGTAGAGGCACTGAGATGTAGACCCACGTTTATTAACTAGCATGAACCTGCCCCTGACAGGACAGTGTCCTAGACTGTCTAGCTAGCTATCTTAACTGTGTTAATTACCGGCATGCGTGTGTTATCGGCAAACGTTCACGTTGTCATGCCAATCCATTAATAAACTTATGTATACTTGTGCATATCGATTGGAACTTCGTAAATGGAGTTTAGAAAAAAACTTCTTCTTTACATGTTCTTACTGCGTTCGAGAATGAGGTAAATCTCTTTACATATCGTGTATCATAGCGGCAGCGACAGGGGACAGATAGGCCGTAAGGTGAACACTGTTTTCGTTTCAACCCGCTCCACAGTCGCGCATCTACACAATCTTTAGCTCATAAAAAAGATTGAGTCGTGCTTAGCTACCAAAAAAAAGTTCGTCGCTGACTTTCCAGTCAATTTTTGGTGCGTCTATGTTTTATGCCGAACTAGTTTCATCAGAGCGCACAAGGATCTTGGTCGCGAGTGCTGGCACTTTTCGACACGTGATCATGCTACACCAATAAGGTAGCTGCTTTTTGTCAACAGCGTTGCAAGATGGCGTCCACCATGCCTTCATCGAGCAGTACGGAAGACGAAGAAAATACACCGGAATGTCTTAATAAATCAAAAAACAAACATTGTTTTATGCATATTACTTCAGTCAAGCACGAAGAGGTATATTATTTCACCACTACACGATGGAATACATACAGGACAAGCCTACAAACGTGGCTCGGCTCTGGAGGTGCAGTACCACAAAGGCTGTTATAATCAGTACACCAGGTTTTTGACGAGGCCTGAAAAACCAGAGAAAGAACAGTAAGTTATTTATTAAATTGCATTTCAAGGAGCTACTAACTTAACATTATATAAGTAAACATTCAATCTGCATTCTGTTGTATGTGCACACAATCACAACCCTAATTCATTTATATGTGTTCTAGGAATGAGCCCACGTTTGATGTCAGCTATAAGTTATTCTGTGAGAGGATCATTCGCCAAAGGCTGCTTGTCAACCAAGAGGTGCAGAGAATGGGCCAGCTGAGGAAGGCCTTCATTGAACTGGTGAAAGCAAATGAAGGTCTTGAAGCTTCAAACTACAGGTAACTGCAATGCATTTTTCTCTCAAGTCTTATTATTTGTCATGTGCAAGTCTAGCTTTACACAACATGTGTGTGACAGGCCTGAGAAACTGTTTTTAAGTCTTGCTGTTTGCACAGACATGTACCACTTGGCAACAAAGAGAAGGTGTGTGTGTGTGTGTGTGTGTGTGTGTGTGTGTGTGTGTGTGTGTGTGTGTGTGTGTGTGTGTGGTGTGTGTGTGTGTGTGTGTGTGTGTGTGTGTGTGGTGTGTGTGTGTGTGTGGTGTGTATGTGGTGTGTGTGTGTGTGTGTGTGTGTGTGTGTGTGTGTGTGTGTGTGGTGAGGTTTGTGACGTTGTGTGCCTTTCTTGGGCATCTTTGGTGTTAAATGTGCTGTATGGCAGATAGGTTCTAGACTGTAATGTCTTGTACCACCTCCACCACTCTCTGCTTTTCATGATACTCCTGTGACTCTTAATTGTCACTGTTTTGTTGTGTTGCAGACAGGATATGTTGAAGAAGAGGCTGACTCGATTTCCCCCATCAGTATCAAAAACCTAGAACGGTCATGTATAGAGCTGATGCAGGGTCACAACGCATGCAAATCTTTGGCCCGGATCAGAGGACCCCAACCCAATGGAAAAAGTTTCTCTCAGAAGGAACAAATACCGAATTCCTGTATGTTGTATGGAAAAATGCAGACCTTACAATAGTGGGCAAAAACCTCTGCTTGCACATACAAATCAATGTCACTGTGTGACTGTTAAGGAGGGTGTACAGTCTGTTTGTGTTGTTGAAGACCTGCAGTGTGATCATGAAGAATGTGACACAAGGGTGTTTTTACATGCACAACATGCTGCACGGGAGCATAAAGCTGTCATTATCAAGAGCTCTGACACTGATGTGGCAGTCATTGCTGTAAGTGTGCAGACAGATTTGCCATGCAGTTTATATGTTTTCACAGGGACTGGCAACAGGACACGTATCATTGACATTACCAAGGTGTCATCAGCTCTCGGAACCAGTGTGTGTTCAGCCTTGATCGGAATTCACACATTCTCTGGGTGTGACTCCACAAGTGGAGGCAAAGGAAAAAGAAAGACATTTTCTGTTGCATGTGAGAAAGATGAGTACCTAAAGGCTTTTACAAGTTTAGGTGCTAACTTTAACTTGGAGCAGTCAACATTTGCACTTCTTTGCCAGTATGTATGCCACTTATATGATCAGCCAGCTGCCGATAATGTAAATGAAGCTAGGTACAAGGCTTTCTGTATAGCATCATCAGCCTTGCCAGAATTATGCATTCCCCCTACTGCTGATGCCCTCCATCAGCATTGCAAAAGGGCAAACTACTAGGCTGCAATAATGAGGTCCTGTCTCAAACAAAATATAAGTGCTCCATCACCTGCTGGATATGGTTGGCAAATAGAGGATGGGACCTTGCACATCACCTGGATGACCAGAAACCCTGCCCCTGACTGCGGCTGCAAAGGTGCCTGTGAGACAGGCAGATGTTCCTGTTTTTCTGCAGGATTGTGTTGCACAGACTTATGTCGTTGCTGTAATTGTGCCAACACAAAAGAAACTGAGGAACTGGAAGATAACCGTCCTGACACTGACAGTGAGGACTGAGTGTCCTTAATCTGTTATTTCTTATTTAGTTTTGTACAGTTTTATATATCATATTTCATATTTTTCATAAAGATTGTTTTTATGGTTCATCAGTGTTGTTTTCATTTGTGAATGAATGAATGAAAGAACGAACAAATGGTCATTGGTATAAGTACAATTACTGCCTTTTATTGATACAAGGAAGGAGGTTTTTTGTCAGATACATAGAAATACTTACGTAAAGCATGTAGTGAAATTTCGTTTGGTGTTAAGCTTTTTCTGTGCGAGTGTGAAGAAAGAAAGATCAAGAAATATTTTTCATAAATAGCAAGAGGGAGTATAAAGTGCAGTGTGTGTACAGTCCATGTGCAAGTGTGAAAAAAAGTGTAATTGCTGTTATAGTCATTGTGTGTGTTCAGGATACGGAATGCTTGAGGAAAGAAGCTCCTTCTCAGTCTCTCTGTTCTGGTCTTGTAGCAGCAGAGATGTTTGCCTGACCTCAGTGTTTAGAAAAGTCCATGGTCAGGATGTTAGGAGTCTTTTACAATACTTTGGGCCCTGGTACGTAGTCTTCTCTTGTAGGTCTGTAGGGAGAGGTGCTCTGATGATGCGGTACTGCTGTCACAGGCTGTACAGTTCCCATACCAAGTGATGATGCTGTCAGGACACACAGCTGATGGGTGCTGATGCTCTGAACTTCCTCAGCTGACGTAGGAAGTACAGTCTTTGCCTTGATTTCTTCAGTGTGTGCTGGGTGTTCACAGTCCATGTTAGATCGTCAGTAAGGTGTATTCCCAGGTATGTCAAACTTGATCTAAATGACTTAACATAAGCATAACATTATCGTATATTTGCCTCATTGTTCTTCTTGGACGCGGCTATGTATACAGCACTATTTAGAATCCATTTAGCCCACTTTTGAGGATGTTCGGGTGTTTTCCTCTTGATCGGTAACGTTGAATCTAACCACGGGAGCCGCCATCTTGCCATTCTGTTGACAAAAAGCAGCTACCTCATTGGTGTAGCATGATCACGTGTCGAAAAGTGCCAGCACTCGCGACCAAGATCCTTGTGCGCTCTGAAGAAACTAGTTCGGCATAAAACATAAACGCACCAAAAATTGACTGGAAAGTCAGCGACGAACTTTTTTTTGGTAGCTAAGCACGACTCTTTCTTTTTTATGAACTAAATATTGTGTAGATGCACGCCTGTGGAGCGGGATTCGATTTCTAAAGGACTTTTCGTGGTTCACCTTGCGGCCTAAGAGGAGGAAACAGTCTGACAATCTGACCGTGTAGGCTACTGGGCTGATTAACTGAAACACGGAGCTGCCGGTAGCGCTGCCCTGCCCGTTGGAAACAGCATGTGAACCAAACCACTTTGAGGAATAGGGGGAACATGATTTTTCAACACTTAAAAAACACATTGTTTTACATCTATAATTAGCACCGCTTGTGTCGTAGTATTTTTATTTAAAAAAAATCAAAAAAAATGTCAATGATTGTTGGGGGGGAAAACTTTATGGTAGGGGGGGACACGTCCCCCCCGGGATCTCCGCCTATGCGTGAGAGCTGTGCCCATCCAATAAAAGTACATGTGGACGGGGGTCGTCTTTTGGGAGAGAAGCAATAAATTGCTTCCCCCAGTTGAGAAACACCTCTTTGTTTATCCACCCGGTCTCAGTTGCTTTGACCAGAGTGTTGGTGGGAGCCCCGTAGCACCACTCAGAGAGCAAACGCTTTGCTTTAAAGATCACCATAAGTGGACCGTATTCTCCAGCTGCGTTGAGACTTGCTAGTAGGGTGGTGGTCTCCCCTCGCTCATTCGCAGTGACCTCAAAGCAGGGCGAGCCTACTGGCGACACCACCCTCGAGGACACAAAATGATCCTGTAAATCAGTCTCATCACAGTTCCACAGGTGAGAAGGAACATCTTGAATGCCAAGGTCAGTGATGATATACTCATAGGCCTTAAGCCGTCAACTACTGGGTTGAAACAAGCAGCCCGAGCTGCAGAGAGGGCCTCTGGCTTCCTCAGGCCAAGACGGCAATGCCTCTTCATATAGGCCTTGAACCAATAGTGGCCTGCCTGACCTTTGCCCTCAGAGAAGCCTGTTATTCCATTTGCCTGTGCAAACTGAAAGGCAAGTTTCTGTATTTCTGTCTTCCTCATGGGAAAACCTCGTCTTGCTAAGTTTTCAATAATATCTGCTAAATTAGCCTCCTCCTGCTCTGATAGGACTGGCTTTCTTCCTGCGACATGCTTATGTCCCTCTATCACACCTTTAACCCGTCTTTGGATGGTGGATTTTGGGACATTCCAGGCCCCCTGGCAAGATAACGGAGTTTAGGACTGTTGCCTGCTCTTTCCAGTTCTCTGTACTCCTGCAATGCTCCCTTCATTCTTCTCTCCTTCCATATGTTGTACTTGCCCTTTACTTTTCCCTCTTTGTTCACTCTCCCTTGGTCTGTCTGTCTCTTTCCTGGGTGCCATTCTATTCTGCAAAATGAATTAGTTTCATAAATGAGAACAATTTGTAGATTAGGCTAAGAGTTTACACCTACATACATTGACAGTAGGCTAGGTTTAGGCCCTGTCCCAATACTACCACTTCACCCTAGCACTTCAATTCTGGGGAGTGCCCCTTCACAACGGAGTGTGAAGTGTTAAGGGATTGAAATCTTTACCTGCGAAATGGGACACCACTCGATGCGTCATTGCGTCATTAGTAGCCAACAAGTTCACCTACGTCGCACGCATCAATGAAAGTAGTAGTAGTAGTAATTCCATTCATGAAAATGCCAGCTCCAGCTGTTCTGTTAGCTTTTATCATCCTTCTCCGTTTAAACAACCAACGGAGAAGAAATGAGACAAACAGAAGACGGCTTCGACACCAACTAGCGATGGTGGATGTCTTTCAGGTATGTACATTTGTTTTAGAAATGTAACGTTGTACTGAACTTAGCTGGTATGATTGCGATGTGTTAACGTTAGTCTAACCTGCTCGAGGTGCGTTCACATCATAACGTTACAGTGTATGGAACACATTTTGCGAACGTTTCTGTTGAAACAGTTACAGTTAAAATTTGAATGACTTTTGTGTTAACAATTAGCCTAGTTATCATAACGTTAGCTATTATCGCCTTCTCGCAAAGAGAGATACCTGTTGTTATTGTTTAGTAGTAACGTTAGCCCAGTGGCGATCATGGTTAATGTAAATAAAAACAAAAAGTTATTTGTTGTTATTTTTCCTTAATTTCCAACACAGGAAATGGCAATAATAACAACAAATAACAGTCTGCGGTTGCTGAGCTGAAGACAGTAGGCTAGTATCCAGCGAATAAGAAGACTGCATGTTAACTGTATCGTGTGTATTGATCTGTACAGGAATAAATACGCAAACCATCAGTTCGTGGCCGTTTCTTGTTCAGCAAAGCAGACAAATAGAACACAACGCAGAAGAACCCGTTACAATGGAAAAATAACATAAACACAAGCACTCAACAAACAGTTCAACTAGATTAGGCCTACTTATTTTTCATTTGAGACATCACAATTCATTGGTAAAAACAGTGAAGTTTAGCCTAGGCCTCTGCATGTTGAAGCTGGTGACTTTTGTCCAATAATATTGATTATTGTTTGTTCTTCAGAGTGGCCGTATGATGACCTACTGTCATCTTAATATCAACGTGCCCATCCTGCGGTTGTGGTTGAATGTAGACCTGGTGCTAATGGAGGACTTCAGACTGTGCAGACGGGCCATACATGCCCTGCAGAGACTGCTGAAAAGCGAGCAGGATCATGGCTGGGGCCATGAACTGGAGGTCCTCATATATGTGTACTGGCTTGCTCATGGACTGTCGTATCGTGTAGTGTCACGGGTATTCAATGTACCCCGATCAACAGTCCACCGAGTCGTACACAAAACCGCTCAACACATTTGGAGCAACCTACATCGAGCCATCTCTTTCCCAACACCTGCAGATCTGGACAATATTGGACTTGGATTTGGCCAACTAGCGAGGAATCCAGTCTTTAATAAAGCTGTGGGTGCCATTGATGGCTGTCACATTCGCATTAAGCCCCCATCACTACACCGGTTGGACTATCTAAATTACAAGGGCTTTTTCTCAATAAACATGCAGGCCATTTGTGATGCATCTGGGACATTTCTAGATGTGTTTGTTGGATACCCAGGATCAGTACATGACACCCGGGTTTAAAAAAAAAAATAGCCCCTTTTACCTGTCTAAGACCACATTTACACATAGCCGGGTATTTACAGAAACGAATATTTCTGCCCCTCCGTTTTCAAAAATAACGTCGTACACACAACATCGTTTTCAAAAAAGTTTCTGTTTACATGAGCCCGCATAAATACGCCCTTCTATGGAGGGATGCAGTAACTCCGAAAGAGACAGTAGTGATGAGCGCAACATTCGGAAGTTCTCATGCCATTCGTCCGGGAGGACGACTTCTTTCTCGAAGTTTTCCCACCAGACAGCAGTTCGCCCTGGTCGGATCCAAAACCGTCGGTGGCGACGTTGGCAGGCAATGTAGCCTACGTCTTGGGAGTGAAAGCAGTAGAAAGACTGCTGACCTCTGTGCAGTTCTTCGCCTCTGCTCCTCCATATAGAAAAGCAGTTGTGTTTGTAAATACAAACAGGCGTTTGCATTAACGTATAAATGAGCACTACCTTAACAGCATCCATGATCAGTAAGCAAACTAACTGTAAACAATAGGACACATGATGTGATGCATTTTTAGTCGCATACTGTGACGTTTGAGAACCTAAAACTCCGTTTGACCTAGTTCACACGCAAACACTAAAACGGAGTTTTCAGAAATCTCCACTTTGGCCGGAGTTTTTAGAAATGATCGTTTTCCGTGATAAAACCTCCGTTTTCGTGTAAATGAAAGGCCAAAACGCATGAAAATATATGCGTTTTCCCATCGTGTAAACGGGGTATAAAAGGTACCCTCCTCCCGATGGATACTTTCTGCTTGGCGATGGTGGATATCCTTGTTTGGAGACTCCAATCTGCCTAATCACACCATACAAGGAACCAGTGAATGGACGGGAGAGGCAGCGATTTAACTACTGTAGGAATGTTAGTAGTAAATAAGTAGGTTTAATATGGGTTTATCTAATTCAGTATAAAACAAAGGGGTTAGGAGTATTATTTGAATGGGAAGACGGGGCTGCTTTGTCTTATGATAAGTAAAGGCTGGGTCTTCGAGGTACTATGATAGGTTTCTGATTGGTGGAGTCAACGGGGAGGTCATAGGTTTCATTGGTTGAGCAGTCAGCTAATGGAGGCATTAGGGGGAGTGTTAGTGTTAGGTTTAAATGCCTAAGCGGGAGATATTTTGGTCAGAGCGTCTTCGAATTCATTCTCATATTGTTGTTTAGCATCTTCAATAAACCTTACTGAAATACTCTACAATCGGCTGTCTCCACTTCGACATTTTCTGGTACCTCGCGGTAATTGTGATCGGACACCACACTACCATCAATCAAGGGGGCGTACGATAGTGGAGAGAGCGTTTGGTGTGATGAAGACCCGATGGAGGTCTACTCTTTTCAAGGCCTTGGAGGTGAAGCCCACATTTGCGCCTCGGGTTATCGCATCGTGTGCCTTCCTCCACAATGTGTGCATAGACAATGGGGATGTCCTTGAACCTGATGATGATGATGTGGCACAGGACATCATGGCTCCAGGACCTCTGCAGGAAGCCCCTGCACCACATGAAAGGCCAGAGAAGGGACAGACTTGCTGCCCTGATCACTGGCAATATAGAAGTGCCTCAGTAGGATTGCTTCTACAAACTTGTAAATTGTTCATATGCACATGTTCTCATTCAATAATTTTGTGCTGTATTTTCTTATTTATTGTTTATATATTTGTTCCAGATAAAACATTTGCAAAACAAAATTACTGCTCTGGCATTTTATTAACTAGCTTCTCAAATAGGCTGAGGAAACGTTCTGTTTTGGCTTCAGTCTCCTCGTGCCTCTTCTGCTCCTTTGCGGATTCCTGTTTGAGAAATTCCAGTATAGGATTAGTCTTAATGCGTTTCTTCCTGGGAGACAGTGTTGTGGGATCAGGAGCAGTGGGAGTGGTTGGAGGACCAGGACTGGAGGCAGAATCTTCTCTTGGTTCAACGATGTTCTGTACATAGAAAATTAATAACCAGATTGGTTCAGTACCATACACAGTAACATCATGTGCACACTGCAAGCACACACAGCAGTAAACCAGGGCCTGAAGGTCCATTCACACTGAATGTTTTGGAGATCTACAGACATGATATGTACTTCAGGCCTTAGATATGTTGGTACCATTGAAGTTTTGCACCGGTTAAATGTAAGAGATCAATTTGAGTGTATTTTCCTTACTTACCATCAGTAATGTTGTGGCATCACTGCCTTCATTAAAAGATGCCACTAACACAGGGGGCTCTATGCATGGTCTGGCACCGAGAAGTTCGTGCATATCCCCATAGAATGGCCAGTTGGCAGCTGTTTTCTCCCCGCTTTCGGTCCCTGAACCAGTCTTTGGCGTTTTCAGATCCTGCAATAGCAAACATATATGTGCGTGCACACACACACACACACACACACACACGAAAAGCTGATATAGATTACGCATTCACGATTTTCGCATTCACGAGAATACGATTTTCTTCTAACAATCGTATTCTACTCAACTGATATCCCGATGTGTTTCACATTTTTTTTTAATAGTTATTTGCGAAGATATACTTACATTTGTAAACTTCTTTTTCTGCGCTGGCAGCCATCTTTCTTCAAAAATTTTGGTGTCAGTTGGTTACCAAGGTGTTCGCAAGGCATCCTGGGAAATGTAATCTTTCCCTTCAGCCGTAGTCTGCTTCTGATCGCGCTTCGTTTGAAGGGATTGTTTGAAGGGTTGAACAACACTTCCCCTTCAGTCTAAAATAATTGGGACACCCTACCCCTTCATGCGAACGCGCAAACGAAGGGGAAGGGTGAAGTGCTAGTATTGGGACAGGGCCTCACCGAGCATTCACACGCTTCCGTTGGAATGCGTTGCGCCAACGGATGGCGGAGGAGGAGTCTGGCGCATGGGGTTCTGTTGATACCAGAGACGTTATAGTGAGATTGACAGGTCAACAAACCAATCACGCCACTAGCAAGCTGCTTACCTTGTAAGGACACGTACCGTTAGATTTTGTGTCGTTATAAATGTGACTTCCCCTTTTTAATCAGGTTATTTATGACTAAACTATTGACACATTTCATTTTATACCCTAAAAATGCTGTCCCAATTTACGACATCATGTTTGGTACTTTGGACACCAAGAAAATGTTCAAATTAAATTAATATAAACATAATTTCAAGATGTTTCATTTTTATTTTAGTACACTATTACATTACACATATTTGTTCAACATTGGTGTCCACATTACCACCCCACCCTGTGTGATGTCACCTACGTTATGTCATGTGACTCTAGTTATATGCTTCCTTAGCAACGCATTAGCAACCCTAACTTTACTATAGCCTTTTCAAGGCAGAAGTAAAATGCTTTTTCCTTATGCTCTCCCAAATTACCTGATGTCCCAATATACCGGAATTCACCCTACATGTCACTATTCATTTTATACACGTCCACAATTTCTTCATTTAATTTGTATATTAAAGGGAAAATAAATGTGACCATCACTCACTATTGTTTAACTAAAAGCACTGGTTATAGGGGCTGATCTTAGCCATAACTTCTTCCATCTAACTTTATCTGAAGATTTACATATCTCCTGCCAGGTACAGCGCTATTTGTTTGATTTATTCACATTCTACTTATTAGTTTATTACTGAGCTGCTATATACAATACTTACCATATATAATTATATTGCTAAACATCCTAGATGTATTGGTAGACAGGAAGTCCAGCCCACTCACCAACAAAAGCTGGGGAACCCAGGATTCTGTTCTGTTTGATGCAAGTGTGACTCCTGTGTATTTTATAGCACTAGAGAAAAAGGGGTTACATTACAAACTCAGTTCAACTTAACTTGTGCTGCTGCAAAGCTTCCCAGAGACACGCCAAACAGTCACATGCGACTGAAGGTTGACGAGCACCGTGAATCCCTCTGTAGTGCTAAACATCAATGCATCTCTTCCTCTCCTCAATGCATGACATCCGCATAAGGAAATTGTGTTTTGGCCTACATCATTACAGCAGAGGACACAGAGAAAGCTGCTAGCAACAGATATTCTTTCTTTAGAAACCACTCACTCTTCCATTGTGTTTTGAACATTACTTAGCAAATGTGCAATTGCTTTATCTGACTTTTTACATTTTTAAAACTTATAAGTCGCACACAATGGACGCACATATGGTCGATGGTAAGTTTAATCGTGTTATTTATGGTCCCAAAGTTTACATTTATCCGGATAGTGTTATTTTGAACCTTTCAACCTACCTTCTGGTTATTTCAGGTGAACAACACAGTGGTGTATATACAGACAGCATGATCCAGTCGAAGTAATTACAGGGAATAGAATTGTCCATAGACTTACTGATATATGACAGCTTCTCAGAAGGCTAAATCACAAAGCAATATGGCTACCTTACTTACCTCTTTTAAATCTATTTAACACTTATTACCATTCTACTATCTTCCTTAGTTATCTCTTAATCTATTTAACACATATTACCATCCATCCCATTCGTACGCCGGCCCACAGGTGCCACGCCCAGAGAGGGAGGAGGTTCTGTTGGGTATGAGGGTTTGGCAGCTGCACCAGATGGGCAAGAATCAGCACCAACCCAGCTGGGCCATGCCCTCAGTTGATGAGGTAATACACACCCTAATCCACCCAGATTACACATGATATCAGTGCGGTAATACACACCCTAATTCACCCAGATTACACGAGATATCTTTAAGATATCTCTAAAACAAGCCGATTGAACCTTTTGAGGAGTTGTTTTTTAGTATATTAAGTATATTTGTTAAAGATACCCGCTAATTTGACCGATTTTCCTGTTTGTTCATAGACATGTCATCCGTTGCCAGCACCCAAGATGATGCTCGACCACAGTAAGTAACGTCAACGTTAGTTAGCCAGGCTAACGTTGTAGCTAACAAATAGGCTATTCTCAACAGTTTTGATTAGAATTATTTAACAAGACAGGTAACTATTATAACTAGGTATTAACTATAGCCTACTTTATATCCCAAACTATGTAGTTGGTCATATGTTGAAGCTTGGCTAACTAGTTGCCCAAATGCATCTAGTGCCCCCATGGAGTGGACAGAAAGGCACGACATTATTCTCGCTAGAGAAATTCTATTTTCGGAGCCCTTCAGATTCAAGAAGGGGAGTGTGGACAAGCGGAAGGCCTGGTCTACTATTGCAGACGCCCTACATAGTTCCCGGGACCTTCAATTTAAAGTTTCTCAAAGGTCTGTGAGGGAGAGGTTTGCCCTGATCCAGGGAAAATATAAGAAGAATAGTAAAGTTGAGAGGAGTTCTGGGACATCAATTGAAATGACCGAATAACATACATTAATTGAGGAGATAACGGAGAAGGCAGCTGAAGAAACAAGAGGATTGAATGACCACAGAGGGAAGATAGATGCAGACAGGGCCAAAGCAGAGGAGGCTAGGAAGAGGGCCATGGAGAGGATGGGCCAGACAAAAAGGAGGCTGTGAGGATGGAGAGTTCAGCAAGCGTAGGAGAAGTGGCAATGACACGTTTGCATTTTTGAGGGAGAGAAGCCAATTTGATAGAGAGCTGAGAGAGAAAGAGCTAGAATTTAAAAAGCAAGAGATGGAGGAGCAAGCGAGAAGGGCACAACAGTCGCAGCAGCAGATCCCTAATGACTGCCCTTTATAACGGCAGTTATGAGTTCATCATTACAACATCAAATGGAACCTTCAGTTAGGAACATTCTATTCACATAAGGGTTGACCTGATTCTGAGAAAAAAAATCCACTGGTGTTGATCTCTTGTTTTGTTTTTGTGTGCAGGTTCAAATGGAGAAGCCTGTAAAGGTCACTCAGGCTGGCAGTGACAACAGGAAGCTGCTCCTGCAAGCAGGTGGCTACAGCCAACAAAAAGGTCAGAAACCCCCAGGAAGACAATCACACACCACCACTACTGGCATGACATAGCTTTATCTCCTCATTCATCTTCGTAGGAGGCCCAAAGGTCCTGCCCTCGGGACGCCGCACAAGCTGAGATGATCAGACATGAGCATCACAAGTAGAATCACCTCCTACACATGGCTTCAGTTCTCTGTTGTTAAAATCACCTTCTACATCTACATTGCTGCAATTCTCTGTTGTTAAAATCACCTTCTACATCTACATGGCTGTGTCATGGTAGAAGGTGTCCGGGCACCAGAAGGGGTCTGGGCGACGTCATAATGGCTTTCGAACGACTCTTGAGTGACAGTTGCTATACCAACGCTCGCATTACGTAACCCGGACAGTACGTAACCGGACCCCTTTTGGCTATCAGTCAGTGAGTCTCAAGAGTCGTTTGAAAGCCATCAGCTACTTTTTAATCGCTTAATATTGTGCCTAAACGGACACTACGTAACCCAGACGCCTTTTGGCTATCAGTCAGTGAGGCTCAAGAGTCGTTCTAAAGACATCAGCTACTTTTTAGTCGTTTAAGATTGTTGCACAACGGGGGAATTGCTAATCGCTAACGAGATGCTAGTGGCTAAACTTATGTGCTTACTTACAGGAGACTGGCAGCCAATATTAAGCGACTAAAAAGCAGCTGATTGCTTTTGAACAACTCTTGAGACTATCTGACTGATAGCCAAAAAGTGTCCGGGTTACATAGTGTCCTTTTAGGCACAATATTTAGAGACTACGCTGTAGTTTTAGCTACACCTGCCTTGCAGGTATCCTGTAGCAAATTTCAACAGGTTTCGCCGCTAGCATCTTGTTAGCGATTAGCAATTACTCTGTTGTGCTCTACAGTTAAAGGTGCTGCAAATAATTCCCTGTTTTTTGAAAATGTAATTGTGAGTGCCGTCAGATATGTCTAATAATCACAACACATTAAGGACTTTCTTAGAGCAACACTACAAAGGTATTGCTAATCGCTAACAAGATGCTAGCGCGAACCTGAAATTTGATTACTTTGATACTATAACAAACTAGCGAGTCAACAACTTTCCTAACACAGTCAAACATCAAGCACATGGTTGTTTTGCTTGGTTAATGGTAGGTCAAATACAGGCAAGCTGGTCTCAGGTAGAGAAGTATAATGGGAGATGCTCTGGGGTAAATTGCTTTATGGAGGTATTTAATGCAGCGCAAGTCTGTCACTTCCAAAAAAGTGTCCGGGTGACGTAATGCTAGCGTTGGTATAACAACTGTCACTCGTCGTTCGAAAGCCAATATTACATCACCCGGACCCCTTTTGCCATGACAGCTGCAATTATCTGTTGTTTACATCACCTCCTCCATCAACATCAGCTTAAGATCTCTTCATCAACGCTGTGTTCAGAGTTGCTGTTCTCCGACAAAGAATTTTGTGATTATCAGCATATAGGTTCATATTCCTTTAAATGATAGCCTCTTTTCACATGAAACCTCTATGAAACAGCCTATTTGCTTTGCTTGTGTGCGCGTGTGGCCTGTGAGCCGGGGCGGAGCTAGATACGTCTTAATGCCGGGTTGGCAGTCTGGCACTCTCTCACTCCACTAGGTGCCGCCACGCTAGCCGGTCCTGCTCTTTGTTCTCCTACGTTGTCCTTTAAAGTGGCATTATGCAGTAATTGTACTTCAGGGTTAGCATGAGCAGTTTTACCTTAAAATAACAGCTTAAAAAAAATTGGGGCGCTACAATGACTTGTAATATGGAGAATCGCTTCAGTGCCATTGCCAAACTAGGGTCCGTAGGCATATTACTGCGTTATGTAGGTTTGCCTGAAGCCGCCCGGTCTCTACTGTCTGCCAAACTAGTAAGTAGCTTATTTACCGTCTTGCTTTGTCTTGTGTTGCACTTGCTTGATGTTTGACTGTGTTAGGACAGTTGTTGACTAACTAGTTTGTTATAGTGTCTAAGTAAGCACATTTCAAGAGGTTTCGCTAGTTTTAGCCGCTAGCATCTCCTTAGCGATTAGCAATTAGCAATTCTTCCGTTATGCTGCTTTAAATTCTCCCATGTACTATGTCACGTTCTGTAAATAAAACCCCTAGACACGAGCCCCATCTGATTTCTCGTCATTGGTTTACGGGTCGGAGTAGCTGGTCTGTAACACTTGGCTAGCAGGAGTGTAAACAGTTTGAGCGGATTTATATTTGTATACCAGCCTTGGCTGGCACTAGAGCAAGGGCCAGGCCTATACGCTACAACCAGGGAACAAAGCCTCTGACACAGAGAAAATGGGACAGGACAGGTTGGCCTTATAATATCCGAGGGGAACACAGTTTGCACATTGAACCGAAATAACAATCTTGGGGTACGATATGACACATTCAGTTGCTTTTCTATGGTAGGGGAAACAGTGATGAATGCGCCGCACCAGAAAGGCATGAAGCGCGGCCTAGGACAAACCAGCACAATATATATTTTAAAACCTGTTCTCCTGCCGGCTATACATAGTAAATTGCAATAGAATACAGTATAAGACACACCATATAAACAACCGTACACATGATGAGTATACACTGTATGGGAGCGTGCCTATGTTCCCACAGCCCTATATTCCCACATTTTCTAAGAGCTTTTTCAAAACACTGTACATACAAGCTAGCTGCACATTTAGGGTGCGTCCACACTAGCCCGGGTAAATGTAGAAACGCATAAATATGTCTGCATTTACCGTCCACACTAATACGGCGTATTCGGAGACTGAAAACGGAGCTTTTCGAATACGCTCCCCTGGCCGGAGACATCTGAAAACGCCGCGTTCAAGTAGTAGTGGGGGCGGGGTCCACGGAGCTTTTCGGATACGATGACGTTCGGTTGCTATGGCACCAGGGGTAACTTGCGCTCGAGAAGCTATAACGTCAAGATGAACATGGAAGATAAACGGAATGTGCTGCTCGGTCTGTATAATTTATTTATCAGTTTAGTAACTGTACTTCAGGTACAAGTAGTACTTCTGAACGCTGTACTCGGTCTGCCTGAATGAAACGAGGAAGAGAAGACGGTTTAACCCGTACATAGAGTGGCGGTTCTGGGTGAGACCTGGCCGAACAGCTAGCTTGTGGGACAATTTTGAAAACCAAATTGTATTGCCCGAGGAGTGGAGAGATAATTTTAGGATGTCGAGAGGGAGCCTAATAAGATTAAGTATCATCTTACGCTTATATCGAAGGACTGACCACGCGAATGAGAGAGCCAGTGGACGTACTGAAAAAGGTGGCCTGCCTGTACTACCTGAGCGACGAAGGCAGGATGCGCAAAACGGCAAACTCATTTGGCTTGGCCCGTCAAACGGTCTTGTCAGGGAGGTATGCACAGCGATCACGTATCACCTGGGTCCAGAGTACATCACCCTGCCACTCACCGAGCCTGCAGTAGCGGACCTAACAAGTCGTTTTTACCTCAACTACGGGACACCTCAGGGTGCATAGGAGCTGTCGATGGCACACACATAGACATTCAACAACCACGTTCAAATTCTTCTGATTTTATAAATAGAAAACACAGATACTCACTGAATGTCCAAGCTGTGTGTGATTACAAGTACCAATTTATTGATGTGGTGGTGAAATGGCCCGGCAGTGTCCACGACGCTCGCGTGTTTGCGAACTCCAACATCAACAAGCACCTGAGAGATGGCACCATTCCTCCATGTCCAAAGGCTGTTGTGGAGGGAGAAAACCTGTATAATAAAAATATCTGTATCCATGAAATTCAGTGCTTGTTTATGTTCCAATTGTTATTTCAAATAAATTACTATGTCGTTCTAACTGACTTAATGGGCTTGTCTAAATGTGTTTCATTATTTGATGTTTAATAGCCTAAACAGTTAAGCTTTTACCCGTTACTGATTAGGCCACTATTAATTAAAACTGATAGGTCATTGAGCACCGTATTTTGTTGCTGTAGTGGTTGGGGAATGTTATCTCTGTCCTGTTCAGAAATACCCCCTAGGTGGCAGCATAAGTAGCTAAGTGTTGTCAGAGTTGAATTGCACGGAGACTCTGGCTTGAAACTTTTCGTCGAATCGCTTGAATTTAGCAATATCCTTAATGATGTGCGAAGTCGTCCTTTAATCCTTGCAATCGTATATGTCCTGAGAATTTTGTTTTCCACAGCTCACAATACTTTTTCATCTCCGTCGAAAACGGCTGCTGCTCGATCTGTCCATCATTTCCTCCTGCTAGCCATATTTTCCTATGCTAACATTTCAGAAAAATTCTGGGCCCATAACTTGTCAGAGTTGCATTGCACGGAGACTTGTGAATACCCAGTTACCGGTATAAACGAGGGGAAAACTAAACGGAGGAATAAACTACTCTAAGACACATGCTGGTAGTGGGAACTCCATCCTAAACGGACACTACACAGAATGTATTTATGCGCACACACGATCATATATGGATGCGTCACATGTTCACAATATCCCTTACCATTGGCTATCACTTACCCTGCACAGCAGTTGCTTAGCACTTTGTAGAGTATCTTGGTTGTGTAGCTGTAGTTATATGTAGGTGCCTGCCATGCTCACGTAATGCTTCTACACGTGTTCAGTAAAAACACACATGAAGGTTACACCTCCGCCCGCCGATTCTTTTATAATACAGAGGATAATACATCTGGCGATGAGGAAATCGGTGAGCTCGGAAGAAGTTGGAAAAATGACCAACAACTTGAGTTTTTAAAAATGCTGAGACCCGGATAAAACGCTCACCAACACGTGATGAATTGAAAAGAGATGCTGCGCGACAAACTCGTGTGTGCGATAGCAGACGTTTGCTTAAGACCGCTTTAGAGGAGATTGTTGGAGACTGCAAATAGGGATGTGCATGACCTACAACGGCGACAGAAAACGTCTTTCATTTGGGGTTTCCTCCAGCCGGAACCAGGTTTTCACTGATATCACATTACATTAGCCTAAACCCGTTGAAACAGTAAATGTAAGAAATGTGGACAGACAATGGGATTTGATCAAATGTATTCAATGACAGTAACACAAAAACATGACATGACATATCTGTCTAAGCCAATTAGGTAGACAGATGTGAAAACAGCAAGAACTGATTTGAGACAGACAGACAGATATGAAAACGTGACAAGAACTGATTTCAGACGGACTCAGATTCCCTGCTCACTCCTCATGATATTGGGGGAAAGGGTTCGATTGTGCTGACGTGGAGGGGCTGGGAGATGGGTTCGTTGGCATTGGAGGGGGGGGGGGGGGGGAATTGCGGGGGGCATTGCAGGGGTGTGCCCATATGGATGGCTGGAGTACTGGGGATATTGAGGCGGCTGGAACATGGATTGTCGCATCATTGCGAAGCCGTCCACAATGGCATTTGTGAGCCTCTCTACAGTCCCTGTTAATTGTGACATATTGGCAGAGAAATTCATCTCGGTGTCCACCATTCGCTGGACCAGCTGCCTTTTTAACGCCATCTCCTCCTGCGCATTCCGGGCTTCTTGCTCTTCCGCTGGAATTCGTCTCTTGAGCCTCTCGTACCTATGGGCTGACAGATATGCCGTGAGCCTATTTCTCCGGCCCTGTGACTCCCCATCCAGAGGGTTCTCTCGGGTCTCAGGAGGAGAAGAAGGGCCATTCTCCAATAAAACATCACTCAGGTTAATCGTTAAGCCAATTAGGTCGTAAGATTTGTTACCAAAAAATCAGCCTTGGGTGCACATACAGCACACAAATGTATGCTCGGGAGAAAAGAGCGGGAGCCGCAGCACATAGATGCGCAACAAATGTAACGTCAACTAAATTTTAACGGGTTCATATTAACATAAATGGAATAAGTATGCCCTCAATTGTATAACATGTATATAACCGTGTGTATTCATCAATAAATTGTCTTTGGCTCGCGTTATGGATGAAGTTTATTCCTCGTGTATATTTCCCTCTCTAGGTTATATTAGTAACTGGGTGTGTACAAGTCTCCTTGCGATTAAACTCTTGACAGTTAATCATCAGTTCATCAACAGCTCATCATCGTAATTAGGTAAAAGTCGTTTAAATGATAATCAGTGGTTTAACTTACTGCGGTGTCGGGATCCATGATGTCGGTTGTCTCTTGTCGCCGGAGATCCTCCCCATATTTTCTCACAAAAATCGAAATAAAGAAGAACGACTCGCCCATGGCCACTTTTTCTCCCGGAGTCCACCGCCTGTACTTGACCCTAACTGCCTTCAATTTAGTTGTTAATTCTGTTTTAGTTAGTTCCTCAACCTTGTGAGGGAAGCCCTTCTCATTTCCAGCACTAGCTGGCTTTCTGGGCTTTATAGTTAATCTGAGTAGACATTCCACCTCTTCGTCCGTCCATGCGAAGAAAGTCGCCTTTGATGCTGCCATTGTATACTCGGACTGTACTGAATTACCAATATGTATTTCTTTACCTCAGAAGTGTCAGTATCAGCTGATCGCGCGCATGTAAACAGAGCAGCGTGGCGGGATTGAGTGGCGTAACCATGACAACCATTGTCATGTACCCGTGTTAGTGTGGACGGCAAACATTTTGGAAAACGATATGAAAACGCTAGTTGGACGGAGATCGTTTTCATTGCGAATTCGCGTTTTTGTATTTACCCGGGCTAGTGTGGACGCACCCTTAGCTAAAATGAGAATTACAAAGATCCATAGCAGAAAAAGGTTCCCCAGTCCAATATGGCAGTGGGAGATTAAAGAGCTGGAACGTTGGTTATTGGCTTCGGAGGCAACCCTCCTTTATGAGTAATAGGCAGCTTCAAGAATGCATCGATAATACCTTTAAAAATGGCTGTCGCGCGAACAATTTTAAGTTATCTTATAAACCTGGAAGAGACAGAATAATGTTTTTCGAACAGTCCTCCCTTCCCTACTTTAAGAGAAAACAAGTCCTAAGACAGCAAAGAGTTTTCGAACCGACCCTACAGCTATGCTCCGCCTACTACATTCTGGGTGATGCAGTTAACTTAATGCACATAACAACACAATTTTCTCTGCCATACAAGCTCTTTAGGCCTACATTTCCCATCATTCTTTTTACCCTCTCAACTTGATAACAGCTCCCAGCATTCACTGCGCCAGCTTTTTGAAAACATTCTGAAGAGCAGTATAGTATAGTTTAAAAATGATATTCTGTTTGAATGTTGTTTAAGTGCGGTCCGCATTTAACTTGCATGTAGGCAAACTTGCTTTGTTAAAACAGATGTTACTCAGACAGTTCGTTGTTGTGTGGACAGGGGAAACGGAAAATTACAAAGGAGGTCACCTTGAAACCAGCTTTGCACCAGGAATGCAGAGGACATACAATCCGCTGTTACAAGAGTTCCGTGCGGGTGCACTGGCAGGAACATAAAACGATCGACACATGTGATTGCAACAAATACAATTTTATTAAAACTTATTTACTCAAACTATTTACAAACTGTGAATTAACTTTTTAAAACAAACATTTAAACATATTAACAAACAATCAAAAAACTATTTATTTAATATTCCAAACATATTGCCTGTAGGGAGGAGGAGGGGATGGAAGAGGAGTGGTGTGAGGTTGAGTGGATGGAGGAGGAGGAGTGTTGTGAGGAGGAGTGCAGGGAAGAGATGGAGAAGGAGAGCAGATTGGGGGCGGCCGCCCTAGGCCTCTTGGTTGTGTTTGAGGTGGAGGCCCCCGCCCGAGGCCTCTTGGTTGTGGTTGAGGTGGAGGCGGAGACCTGAGGGCTCATCAGTGGGGTGGAGGTTGTGGTGGAGGCCCCCCGCCTGCCCTAGGCCTCTTCGTTGTGGTGGAGGCCCCCCGCCCGCCCGAGGCCTCTTGGTTGTGGTTGTGGTGGAGGCCTGAGGGCTCCTCAGAGGGGTGGAGGTGGAGGCCTGCCGTGTCTTCATGACCCTTCTCATGTTGAGCGCCATGTTGGAAATTAGGCCGGCTGCATAGATGGCCTCTGACACGGCCGCAGCCATTTCAGGAGGCAGTGCCGGCGGTGCCCACTGTGGCTGGTCAGTGGCAGGGACAACAGGCTGGTCAGTGGCAGGGACGACAGGCTGGTCAGTCGCATGGGCAGCAGGCTTGGCAGCAGTGACTGTATCCTCCTCATCCTCGTCGGCCAGGTCCTCCGGTGTTCTATCTAAAGAACTTACCATCGAAGGATAGGGGTTGGAGCTATCGCCCACTGCTGTTTGGCCTGTGATAAGAGTTGTGCTCTTGATATTGGCTATAAAACAGACACATATGCATATCTTTGCTAAGTATACTCACAGATACTACACAGATAACATGGATGCATTGGTGTAACTTTAAGTTAAATAGTCTACATTTGAAGGACTTTCAGTTAATTACTTGAGTCGAAGTTCGTGAGTAACTACATTTCCATAGTGCTTCCTGTTAACGGTTTCAGCGTTCCCTATCGCAGTGGGACTGCGATTTAACATATGGGATGTGACGTAGTCACGGAACCAATCAAAGCACTATTCACTCACGCCGGAAGGCTGAGATTCGTCCAATCACTCTCCAGAGCCCGCCCCCTCTGGAGCGCTTAAATACAGGTGATGGACTAGAATCATCCTCTTGAATACTGAGCTTGAAGCACAAACTCAAAAACAAGACACTAAACGCCACGCTTGTGTAAACTCTCTACAGGTGTCTCTACATTGAAAGTGCACAACTCCAGTTTACAAAGTATAGGCTAATGAAAAATAAAATTAGCACAGATTTAGAACATCCACAGTATTTTTAATGAATCAAGTGTCCACTTTCTGAACTGTTAAAGAGAAGAAATTCTTAAAGTAAAACGACAGTAGGCCTATGGGTTCCAAGTTAAAATATAGGGCGGACCTACAGAGTAGTTTAGTATAAATATGCTGTTTGAATGTTGTTTAAGTGACAGTCGCGGTAACGTTGCACATTAAACTTACATGTAGCCAAACTTGCTTTGTTAATAAACATCACACTGAAACTTCAATTAAACTGCCACGGACATATTTCGGTCAGGGGCTTGTGTTTTATCCAAACACAATCATTCCAGTTATCACAGTCCCCCCTTTTCATTACGTTAGTAGGCAAGTAATACTAACAGATTAGCTAACCAACTTTAACCTTAGCTAACTGGATGTCTGTGTAGACGTTAGCAGTGTTGGTCTTGCCTGTAAATGCTTCATGAAATCGGCTAATAAATTACATATAACGTTAGCATGCTGATATGAATTATATGGTGTTTCTGTAGAATATGAGTTGTTGTCAACATAAACAATTGATTGTTGTTTACTTTGCTCATGAACATATTTGGGGCTAATAATCAACTAACTAGCTATTTAGCTGTGTAGCTTCCTAGCCGCCAGCCGGGTGCTGCACTGCAACTGAACTTGCTACTTGACCGACAAACTGACTTTTCTGACCACGCTGTCGGTAATTTCACCTGGCGAAATCTGTGTGGTCATATGCTGTGTGTGTACAAACGGTCAGGGTCCTGTTCCTCACGTGGGGATGTATTTTTCGATAATGACTGCTGCACTATACATTACCCGTTACATAATAACTATGAGTTACTAAGAAATGAAGCAAAATACTTACCGAACATTGGACAGTTTTTAATTAGAAGCGTTGACTTCTCTTTGTTCACTACCTTATGGATGGTTCGAAGATGTTTTCACGTGCCATGATCTGTTTAAAAAATTATGTTACAAATTAATCATTATCGTTATTACTATTGTTATTATTGTTATCGCTTTGAAATAGCAGACATGAACTAACATATACTAGCTTATTACTGACATGAAACAGACTCGTTACTTTACACATAACAACGAAACACTCACTCTTTAAAAGTCGATTCCGATCCTCGCGATGACTCTCATGTTATCAAATCTGTCCTCCAGCGACTTCTTCTACCAAGAACTCCACAAAATGGGACCGGTTTATATATATAAAAGAGGGGGGCGCCTTGAAACTGGCTTGGGGTTTCATCACTACCATTACTCACCTCAAACTTGATCTGATTTGACTGTTTGTGAAAAAGCCCTTTGGTCTTTATATGTTGTGGGCCTATCTAATTACACCATAGGTCCTCTATAGTACTCCTCAGGCCCCCCCTGCACCGAAAGATCTTGCAGTCCGACCAAGCAGGCTACACTTGATTGAAATCAGCACTGTTATAACGCTCTTGATTAGAGAAATCAGGTGCAATCAGTTTAACAGGAGCGCCACTGATGAGTTCAGTCTGGAACAGTGTTGCCAACTTTTCTGTAAGGAAAGTAGCTGTTAGCTCTCCCAAAAGTCGCCAGAAGTCGCTAGATGACGTAATCAACTAATTTGCATAATATGTAAATAAGCTGCGCATGCGCACATTATGCAATTCTGGGAGAGGTACAATTTTCGCGGGAATACAAAGCTCTAATATTTTGCTGCTATCTAGTCAGACTAGCCGCGCAGACGCTGTGTGAGTGGAGAGGAGACGATGAAAGCCCTCGCTGTACTCAGCTCTCGTGAGATCGGTTGTAACGTGAACTGCAGAACGGCTTTGTCGACACAATAATCCAATAATAATGACAGAAAAAAGTCGCTAGATTTGTCGCTAGTCGCTTTTTGCTAATAAAGTTTCCAAGGGGGTCTGGAAAGTTGGCAACACTGTCAGTGAGCGCTTGCGACAGTTTGTATTGATGCTGTCACTACCATAGATATATATATATATGACAGATGCTTTGTAAAAACTCCAACGATCGATTGCCAAATGAAAGACGGATCCATGTCTGTTTAAGGGTGCAACATAAATTGGTGTTTCCGCCCGGTCTGGAGTGTTTTTACCACGAATCAAGAGGAATGACGAGTGACCAACACAGACATTGTAAGAGCTAACGCTAGCTAAGCCTACAGGGACGTCAATTCTGAAGGTTTGAGTTTTCTATCATGTCGAACGTGCAATAGATGTCGTCTGACTGGGAAAGTACGGTGGCAGAAATAGAAGAAAAGTTACTGACACAAAGTACCGGATTTGAATGATGTATGCGCAGGACTTAGCCTTACAGTGGATAGACGTGATAAAGATGTACCCCGCAAATTGAGAAGGCAAATTCTGCAATATATAGAAGGGGGAGATGTTATTTAGTCGACGGTGAGCGCTCAATTGAATTGCGCCATGAATGACAGCTTTTTTTAATTTATTTTTTTAATGCGGACTTTTTTTTTATGCCTTAGGTGCTCGGGATTTGTTGTAGGCGCTCGGGAAAACGGCTTAGGCGCGCGCCCAAATTTTCTCTATGCAGGAAAAACCCTGGTGATAACTTAAAGACATGCTGCTTCTGTGATAGCTAAATTCAGCTCGACAAATACAAATACATACAACTTCAGTTTTGTCGATTGTTCCGTCATTTTGGCTCTTAAACAAAGACTTTCCGCCCAACTATCCCTCAGCTCGCTCCATCTTCACCACCCACCACAGTGGTTCTCAAACTTTTTCTGTCATTCCCCACTTTGAACAAGGGGGGCTTTTCAAGCCCCACCTGTCCCTCATCGCTCCCATAAAATGGTAGGCCAAGCTTAAAATTGTCAATTATTGAAATAACCTCAAGTAAAAACAAATAGCATCTTATTTAGGTCAGCAAATGTATATTGCTTGGAGTGATTTAATGTTTCATGTTGTAGTGTATTGTTGCTATGGACACGCACACATGGACGGATTATGAAACCATTGGTCAGGACGTGTAACAAAACACACCTGAGCCCAGGGGCCGGTTCAGCCCGTTCGGTAATCCATCCCTGCACACTATTGTATTTCTTTCTGTTGACAGACTTTTACTTTGACAACTGTGATAGTTAGTAACGCACATGTCTAGTAAGCCTCTATTAAATTATGCTTTCCCTTGCACGCTCAAAAACAATGACTAAGTTATTTAGCTGTCTCACACTGTGATAAATGTTTAAGTGACCTATGTTTAAATTCCATGAACTGTGTTAGTTCGTTGTAACGTACAATGTAATTATTATTATTTTAGATACGTTACGTTCTAATATGTGACCGTTAACACACCATTCATTCATTACCCATTTGGTGGCAGACGTTAGCACTTATTAGCCAGCTGTGTTGTAATCTGTTGTTGCTCTGATTCTTGGTGTAATGAATCTAATAGTAACTTGCTGTGTTTCGTTTTGTCTATTATTGTTTCACTCATAAGTTTTCACCTGACATCAATAAAGGAGCAAGGCGAGTTAACCGTAGCCTACACAGCCCTAACTCAGCTAAACTAAAGTAAAAAAAAAAATGAAATAAAAAAATAATAATTTAAGTTGCGATAACTGCGTTAAAATATTTTATCGCGGACGCATTAATCGCATAGATTAACGCGTTAACGCTGACAGCCCTAGTTAGTATAAATTACGTAATTATCATAACTATTGTTTAACTTTTGGTTAGCTTATGTTAGGGTGACCAGATTTGAGTTTTTCAACATTTGGCATACATGATATGAATCACTGAATAACCTATTACTATTATCTTGAGAGAAAAAAAACATTTGTTTTGCACATATAATCAACGGAGGTCAAAAATACCAAATGTTCTCTCCATTCATTAGTAAATTCATAGTGAAAAGGGTCATAATAAAGGCCCACCTTATATTTAATGTAAATATTAAGTGTGCAGGTGATTCATCATAATTTTAGTCACCACATCTTCCTATGCACTTATTTTATTAATGATACTTTTAATGATCAGCTGATACATAATGACCCCTGACATTATGGAGAATCATTGAAACTGTCATGCCAAATAGTGTCCGGGTGACGTCATATTGGCTTTCGAACGACTCTTGAGTGACAGTTGCTATACCAACGCTGGCATTACGTAACCCGGACACTTTTTGGCCGTCAGACGACCTAGGTGTTGTCAGAACATGCTAGTGCATTGATGGGTATGGGTCGAGTGCAAGAAACCTAGCATAACAACCACCTAGAGACCGAAAACATTAACTTTATCAATATAATTTATATATATATTATTTACAATTGCTTTGTACTTGTTGTATTTAATCTAACTAGCCAGCAGGAAATAAATAGAGGTCCGCAACTGGGTACAAAACCGAAGAACTTTTACTTGCAGAATCTCTCGTCACTTTTTCACTCACAGTACAGGCAAACCGTTGAAACCGTTAACTAGAAGTGCAACTCGCTGTGCACTATGGGAAATGTAGTAACACACCTTAACTTACCGCATTATCAAACAACAGTATTAATGAAACAATCATTCAAATCACATTAACTAAGGCAATTATGCATATTTAAATACATCCAATACAAATTCATTTTAGCTTAACTTAACTTCACTTAAATCAGTAGTCAAATAATGAACTCAAAGTCAAATGTAAACTATACACTTAAAGTTACAACAGTACTAGTTAACAAGTGTATTTTAACATAGCGTAATATTGTTAGCGAGCCAGTTAGCCAACCATTTATCAAATAGAGCTATCTAGATAGATAACGTTAGGTAACATTAGTTAGCTATCTGGATAGAGAGTGAGTGAAAGAGAGAGAGAGAAAGAGAACATTAAATAGCTAACGCTAGCGAGAAAAGGAGTCCAGATGCAGCATGGATATCATCACATGTAGTCCCATAGCCCACCTCCCATTGATTACAAATAAACTTAACCATAGATTACAGATACATGTTTTCCTTGTATTATTGCTATGTGTGTACACTTTTAAGAGCTGGTGAACCAAGAACAAACGTGTCTCAAGTCAAATAGTTAAAGCAGCGTAACGGAAGAATTGCTAATCGCTAACGAGATGCTACCGGCTAAACCTTTTTTGTAAAACGAATTTCTACTCTAAACAATTTCAATTGAAATGCAAATGATGATGTAAACGGCTAAAATGGAACACTTTATTTACCGGGGAAAACGTAGTTTAGCCACAATGTTTAGCAACTAAAAAAGTAGCGGTATTGACTGCGAATGTTGACGGTACAGGATACCGGCAGGTGTAGCTAAAACAGAATACTTCATAGTTTAGGCACAATATTAAGCGACTTTAAAGTAGCGGATGGCTTTCGAACGACTCCTGAGCGTCTGACTCTGATTGCCAAAAAGTGTCCCGGGTTACGTAATGCTAGCGTTGGTATAGTCACTCAAGAGTAGTTCGAAAGCCAATATGACGTCACCCGGACACTATTTAGCATGACAAAACCGTCATAAACTATATATTTAGTGTAGGTTTATGAAGTGTTCAAGCAATTTAACATCTGTGTAGACACATCACATCACATCTTCATATCACACTCTGTCTTACCACTATCTATGTACATGGTCTATGTAGTTATGGTATTCTTTATGCCCTTGCATGATGGAGAATCATTGAAACCATCATAAACTATTATATTTGTTTTGGGGCTAATAAAAAAAAAAAAAAAGAATTGAAATAAGCTGATACTGTGATTATAAGCACAGTCAAATGTGACATGCGAATGTGTTCACCAATATAGTGGGGCCACCATTAGAGCTTGTCAGGAAGTTGGTCATGACCAAGAGACCTGTTGAACATTCATCATCCTACTGTGTTTGCTCCCTACCCCATCCCACCACCATCTCTGGTGCCCCTGCAAATGCTCAAGTTCTGCACATTGTTTCACCTCCCTTAACACATGATGGTTCCTTATGTTACACAAATGCCATACACACTGACAGTAATTTGAAAAGTTCTCTCGAACCAGGTTGGCCCTGCTTAGTGGGCTTTTCATTTGCATGAATACATTTGACTGGTCAGTTTGTCATCATGGTTTATTTTGATACGTCTGACACCTGAAAGAATAATCATTTAAACTGACAAAAGGATAATTTGATCCATTCTGGACATCTGGACAGCAACCGACAGAATTTTTTTAAAAGAAGGTGAGTAAATTATTTCTATTACTGCCAAAGCCTACATGTCATTAGATGACTACTTATTATCATTGTGGTATGAATTACTTGGATAAATGCAAATGCAGATGTTGTGTATTCATATTTAACTCAACATTTGCCATTTAGCAATAGGAATGCAGAAGGTCAAATGTAAATTACTTAGCTATCGTAACCCGACCCATTAACGCCCTTGACGTATTAACAGCCTCACGCAGGTACACGTTACTTAATATTAATTTTACTCATCGCGGGAAAGGGTATTTAAATTAGCTTTGTACCAAAAATGGCAAATGTGCAGCGTATTAAAGTGTATAAGATAGTGTTGTAATACTGCGTGTATAAACCAGCCTGAGACAAATAGTAGAACTTTGATTTTGCGAAGAGAATTTGGTGTAATATAATTGGTCCTCAATGAAGGTGCAAGGAGTTGGAGTAACAGGATTCAAGGGATCAAAAGAATCGAAGGTGTGGATTCAAAATATCCTGCATCCCCAGGTAATATTCTACTCTCAAGCCCTGCAACTTAGGGCAGGAGTTTTCCCCACTAGAAAATTTAGTGCGAGAGGACAAAGCAAGAGAAACGCCTCCTGTCGAGGGTGCTCTTACAAACTTGGATCATTCTCTCACGTTCTTGGGCACTGTAGAATGGTTCAAGGAAAACAAATGCTAAGGCAAAATAATCTCTGCGTCAGACAAGGATCAGTGGGTTGTCCTCAGAGAAAAATCATTCTTATGGCAAGAACATAAGTTGAGACCCGACCTGGGCTTGACCAAGAAATGGCGAGGCCATTATTGTAGATGTCACTATACGGTACGAAGTCGACAAAGGAACGTTGTGGAAAGATTATAGGGAGAAAGTTTTGAAATATAAACGAAATTTTTGAGATTGTCAAATCAGAACTAAATGTTACCTCTGTGAAGGTACACGGCTTCCCTATTTACATTTAGTCATTTAGCAGACTCTTTTATCCAAAGCGACTTACATATGTGCGACTTACAATTTATACACATTTTACATTTACACTGATGGCACACTGCACATCAGGAGCAATTAGGGGTTCAGTGTCTTGCTCAAGGACGCTTCGACAGGGAATCGAACTAGCAACCTTCTGATTACTAAACGACTTCTCTACCTCCTGTACTACTGTCGCCCACATTGGTATTGCTATTGGGGCTAGAGGGCTGTTGTTCCCCTACAACTACACCCTTCTGAAGGAAATTGGGTTGAGCAGGGCCGCAGCGAGGGAATGGGCGAAAGTGACATGCGAGAGGGTCTTACTTGGATCTCTCGGCGTGCTAAGGGATTTTTACTCCCGAAGAGGTATCTCCTCCTGAACTTAGGGGAAAAAAAAGAGGCAAGTTTATGTGGCAAGCTTATCCAGCTACACTTAAGTTAGCCTGCGCTGGAGCAGGTTAGTGCTAATTGATATTTTACTATGATGATTTATCGAAAGTTGCTTCCACGAACCAAAAAGAACCCCCCAGGTCCCAAGAGAGTTCAAACTTGATTTGAATGCTAACAACGTGCTAATATTTAGCTCTCTATTCACTTCTACGGTCTTGAAAACACCTTTCTCGTAGTGGCGCCAATGTCTCCATCTGTTTACGCAGTATTACCACAACAATAGCAATGATAGTAATGACAACAGCAACAATAATGATAATGACAATGACACTAAATGATAGTAAGACTAGTAAGATAGTAAGAGATAAAAAGAAAGCTATGGAAGGATGAGGACATGTTGCGGGCACTTGAGGAGGTGGCTGCAGGAATGCCAGTGCGCCAGGCAAGTCGGGTCTTCCGTGTCCCTCGTAACACCTTGAGGGACAGGGTGAGTGGGCGGGTGACCCATGGCAGCCAAAGAAAAAACTGTCAGCAGTGGACGAAGAAGCTTTTGGTCCAGTACTGTCTGTACTGTGCGGCGCCTGGGTTTCCACTCACCAAGACCCGGCTCCTGGCGTTTGCCAGCGCAGTGAGGAAGAAGAGGAGCCAAGAAGAACACCAGCCACCACTTGGAGAAAGGTGGTGGTATTGTTTTAGGAGGAGGCACGCGGCTGTGCTTAGTATGAGAACACCTGAGAACAACGACCGGGCAAGGGCCTGCTGTGCCACGATGGAGACGGTGAGTAGGTACCTTGTCCTCCTAGAGAAAATGTTAACTGAGCATGGGCTGAGGGACAAACCCGCACAGGTCTACAACTGTGATGAAACCGGGTTTAACATGGAGAAGAGCAGGTGCAAGGTGCTGGCACGCCGGGGGACAAAAACACCCCTTCCTTCAGGCCCCCGGCACAAGAGACCATGTGTCAGTCCTGGCCCGATTCAACGCAGCTGGGGAGGATGTTCCACCCATGATAATCTACTCCAAACACTTCCCTGGGGGGCCGGTACACAGAAGGAGGGCCCCCTAACGCCCTCTATGGAAAATCGCCGGCGGGGTATATTGACGGAGAACTTTTTCAGCGGTGGTTCGACCACTTCCTCCTCCATGGAAGAAAAGAACGCCCTCTGCTCTTCATCTTCGACGAGCACAAGTCCCACCTTACACCACCTGTTGTTGCTCCTGCATCTAGCACCACACACCTCCTATCAGCCGCTAGACGTGGGTTTCTTTGGCCCACAGTGGCTGGCAATCTCTGCCACTTCAAAACTTCGTACATTGTAAATAGAACAGAATTTGCCAAGGTTTTCCGCCACCCGTACCAGTGGCTTAAGGACCGGGGTGTTGTGGTGGTGGGGGGGTTTAAGGAGTGTGGCATCTTCCCTCTAAACCAGGATGCCATCAACGCTAGCCGCCTCATGCCCTCTGGCCAAACCACCACTGCCACCACCAGCGGACCAGCCTCCTCCTCCTCAGAAAGGGCCTCTGCACCCCCCACAAAGGAAACTTAAGGCAGCAATAATCAGAAAGGAAATTAGAGTAGATTAGGTTATTATTTTAGGTATTTTCGGACAGACATTATTTTACTTCTACTGTAAATTTAGTTTTTTTAAGTCTGTGTTTTTGTTCACCAACATTGATCATGCTGTACTGCATTTTATGATTTGTATTGTAATGTTTTTTTTTGCCTGGACCCCAGGAAGAATAGTCTCCACTACGGTGTAGACTAATAAACATAAAACCTCTACCTCAACCTCCACCCAGACACCCAACTCCCCACCTCCAACCTACTCTGACCATCCCCTGGTGGCAGCAGGACTGGTCTCCCCCCCCCCCCCCCTGCAGAGGTTCTGACCCGTGTCCAGTACCAGAACACTGTCCGGAGAAGCGTGAGAGCTGAGGCCCGGGTCATTACTGGGGAGGAGTATGAGAGGCTCTTACTCCAGAGGGAGCAGCAAGCTACAGCGGCCAGGGAGGCAAAGGAGCAGAGGGCTCAACAGAGGAGGGAGCGCGCCAGCAACATCGGGCAATGAGCCACCCACCCCGCCTCCAGGGGAGCCCTCAGCTGCAGAGGCAGGCCCATCACCTGCTCCACACCTGTGCCGCCCTCAGCCCTGTCCAACAATGCTCAGCTCACCGTCTCCTGCAGAGGCATGTCTAGCACACCTGTCCACCACCAATGCTCAGCTCACCGTCTCCTGCGTGGCCAGGCCAGGCCCCCCCCCTCTTTTTCCCACCCCCATGCAGCCACCTCCTCATCAACTGGTAATTATCCTAGAGCAAAACAAGAGCTTAAAAAAAAAAAAAAAACTGTTCAAATGCAAATCTCACATAGCATTTCTCGCAGGTCAAAGGACAAGAAGCAGAGCAGTTGGAAGGGACAGGCGTGCACCCATGGCACTGAATGAAGGAAGAAGTTGGCATCATTATCGCCATCATTAAAGATGTATAGATCTTACAAAATAGGGGAGTTAGGGAGGGAGAGTGAGTAATCACTTACATATGTATTGTTTATGTAATCACTTTTATATATCCAACCCAAATGCTTTGGCAATACTCTACAACGTTATGGTCATGCCAATAAAGCTTCTTTTGAATTTGAGTGAGTTTTTCCTTTTTTGTATATTCTTTTCTGTTAGACACATGTGGAAGATGTGGCAAAACAAACCCACCAGAAGAAAACGATATTGTGCCGTGGGTGTTCTGTCCCCTGTGTGAGGAGTGGGACCACGGCACGTGTGAGCAGTGGGACCACTGAGGAGAGGAAGAGGAGTTCACATGTGAGCGGTGCCGGGCCATCCATGACCGCATCATGAGCAGGATGGCAAATGAAACCTAATTTGTGTGTGTGTGTTAAATCATATTGTTTCTGTGTTGCTTTTTTTTTTTATATACAAAGTAGTAAAAAATGTCTACACAAAATGCTCAATGTCAGTATGACTGCCCACAATGTATATTAAAGAGTCTTTTGTTTTCATATAAAATGTGGACATTTCCAAATTCAAAGATGATGTCATGTCGTTTTCATTGCACAGGAATGGATTCTGAATCGCTGATTGATGGTGGCAGTGGGTCTCTATTCAGCCCCACTGCTTCGGAAACGGCTTCAGAAACGGAGGAGGAGACCACCTTAAAAAGGCGGCCAAAGCCCGCAGGCAGTGATTGAAAGCTTGACAGCCTCCAGACCAAAAAGGGAAGGGAAGAAGTGCCCTGTTGAAGGATGCCACGCTATGGTAGTCCATATACCAAGGCATCTGCGAATGCAGCACGACTGGACCCAAAATTAGTCGGTACGGGCCGTTCAGGCATTCCAACTGAAGCAGGGACTGTCCTCCACCGACCGGCACCTGCCAAAAACGTGCCCTGTGGAGGGATGTGGGCGGGTGGTGAAAAGAATGGCCTCTCATCTTAAGAATATGCATGAGGGTCACTTAAAAATTCAAAAAAATATAAAAAACAAATTAGGCCCAGAATTTGAAAATTTTAGAGATTGGCTGAAATCACCAGATGGGGGGGCAAAATCAATTAAGTCTGCCTATCAGCACGCCAAACAGGCACACACAGTTGTGTCTGTCACTGGCACTCCCTTAATCAAAGAACAAATTAGAACTAAATTCCTGGAGAAATACTGCATCCAGCAGAAATTTCTGCCAGGGACAATTCGGTCCTATTTGGCCAGTATAAAACATTTGGTTTCGTTTAGACTCCTGAGTCATATTAACAACCAGGAGCTAAACGCTCTGCAGGAGGTGATTAGTCGTTGGGTTTCCTCATACAGAAAAGAGAATCAGAAGCGGGTCCTTCAGAAGATGGATGAGGACATCCAGCACCTAATTACACCTGCAGAGGTCAAAAGCTTTGGTGAAAGCAGTGCCTCAGTGGAAGCGACAAAGATTTTGGGCCATTCCACAACCACCCGTCTGCGACAAAGCGAATATGTCCTGGCCAGAGACTTCATCATGGCAAAAATTATCATCCATAATGCCAACAGGACAGGGCTTCTGGCCAATATGACCATGGAGGAGTTCAGGTCAGCCAGAGACCTGGATGAGGCCACTGTAATCACAGTAAAAGAACACAAGACTGCCCACATTTCCGGGCCCTGCAAAAGTGGTCCTGTCCGAAGACCTCAAAAGGTGGATGGGCCTTTTTGTCGATGTGGTGCGGCCACAGGTAGGGCCCAAGGACAACTGTGTGTTCCTGTCCTGGAATGGGCTAAAACTGGAAAGCAGCCAGGTCTGCAGGGCTGTACAGTCCATCTGGGCGAAGGCAGGGCTGCAGACCATGATCTGCACTCTTATGAGGAAGTCTGCAGTCACCCTGATACATCAGAATCGGCCTGAGCACTCTGCCGACCTGTCGGACCTAATGTGTCACAGGCTCCAAACAGCCGCAAAGTGTTACAGGTAAGTTAAAAGTAAAAAAAAAAACACCAATGAAGAAATTAACTACAATAATGTAATAAGATATAGGAAGGCAATGTATGTTTTCATATTTTACAGATTAGTGGAAAGAGAGAAAACTGCTGTGACAGCAGCAAAGGTGCTGTCAAGCATGATGGGTGCGGAGGATCCCACAGAGCCAGGGACAGAGCCTGGCTGTAGCTGGATGTCTCCAGGGGGAAACAGGGGCAATCGACTTTTTAAGGAAAGCCACAAAAAAGTAAGTATATATGCAATTCAAAAAGCCATCATGCATAGAGTTTTGTTGATGGAAAAAGAGGAAGGGTTGTCATTCCAACAATATTAAACATGGACAGCAAAATAGGCCAGAAACAATGTCAATGTCAAATCCTGGGTATAAAAATACTACAGCAAGGAATTAAACTACATTATTCAACATATGTTCATACAGCACTTGCCACATCAGAATGTCTAAATCAGTTCTTACTTCAATTACTGTCTGTACAGAACTTAATATTGTATGCTATCTTTTATCTCTATATCCAACATTTTAGACTATAAGATCCTCCTGCAAAGGAATCATCATGGAGGGCCCTATAACCCCCTCGAGAGTGTCAGCCGCCCTGGAAAACACCGAGGTTGGGAGAGCGGTGCTGGCTAGTTATAAAATTAAACAAATTATCAGTAGAATTAAGTATGAGAGGAAATATTTGGATTGATTGTTTGGTTGTTTATATGTAGTTCTATCGTTATTTGTTATTATTAGTTGTAGTGTTGTTGTTTTGATGATTTGTTTTTATTATTCTGTTTTGTGTGTTTTTTGTATGTAAATCAGTTTCGATTTTGTTAATCTGTTCAATCGAATTTTGTTTTGTAAATCTGTTCAATCATTTAATTGCTGTTTTAAATATATATATATATATATTAAAAAAAAATGATATACAAGTTACAAAATTAGTTTTGGTGATTGCCATCACATTCATTTGGTCTGTTAAAAAAGTTAATATCATGGTTTCCTTGTAAGCCAACGGAACATTATGCAAAAGTCTAAGCTCGATAAGAACTACATAAATAGAGGCCTACCTAAAGGTATTAGCATACAACAGTGATGGCAGTAGGCCCTATTTCTGGTTTTGTTGTAAAAAACAAACCAACTCATGATTCGTCATGTTACATTGCAGTCTCAGATTCAAAACATGTAGGCCTATAGACTTCGGTAGTATGGTATCAGAATAGCAATACAATTTAACTTACATATAGCCAAACTTGCTTTGATAAACAGATGTTACTCAGTCACACATCACGCTGAAACTTCAATTAAACTGCCACGAACATATTTTGATCAGGGGCTTGTGTTTTATCCAAAGTCCCCCTTTTTTATTACGTTAGTAGGTAAGCAATACGAACAGGTTAGCTAACCAACTTTAACCTTAAGCTAACTGGATGTCTGTGTAGACGTTAACAATGTTGGTCTTGCCTGTAAATGCTTCATGAAATTTGACGTTAGTAATTCAAACAGCGATTATCAACCGTGTTATTTTAGTGGTGGTTAAGAGTGCCAATATGGGATAACGAGTTGTAGCTAAAGCCTTTGGTAAAGGGCTAAACAGCTCGCTAGCTATTAGCATTCTAGCTTGGTCAGGAGAGTTTAGCACTCTAGCGTGCTCAGGAGAGATTAGCTTTGATAAGACACAGTAATTATTCACGATTGTATCAACAGGTCAGTCATTCCCTAAATCTTCTGGAATATAATGAAATTGTATATCTGGGTTTCTTTGGCGACTCCAACAGCACAACATATTCTAGGCATTAGAACTTTCTGTGGGCTGTGACCGACGCACAGCTAGACTACAGTGTCCGTGTTGGACACAAAATATGGCGGTGCTTAAACACAGTACCATCACATGGTACCTGTCGGCGGGGATAACGTATGTCCTAAAGGATCGGTATTGATACCGGAAGTCGTCACTTTACTCCGTTTGATTAGGACTGCTTACTTTTTCATTGAGAAGTTGTGTTGATCGCCTGACTTTTAAACAATCTTTTTTTTTATTATTATTATTATTTTGGTGAAGTTATACGGCTCAATACTCAATTGACTTGTTAATCGAAGTTTTACGAAGTCATACAACTAAACACACAAGTGACTTGTTAACCGAACTTTTACGAAGCTATATGACCAAAACACACAGCTAGCGTGCTAATCACACTGTGTCAAATAAGCCATTAATAGTTACAAGCTAGCGTAAGCTAGCATGCTAATCACACTGTGTCAATTAAGTTATTAATAGTTACAAGCTAGCGTAAATAAACTAATTGCCGTCTTTGCTTGTTTGTTTATTTCACATCGGGTTAAACGTCTGTTGCTCATGTCATGACCCTCATACCCGCCACCCAGCACAACTGCACTTTTTTTTAGTGGTTGCACAAACAAATTTCGTTGTGTATCTAATGCACAATGACAAATAGTCTATTGTTCTATTCTATTCTATACAAAACAATGTAGCACACCAATGCAAATAGCCCTGAACACCTCCTCGTATGCATCATGTTAGTGAAATGAGTTCCCGAAAATGAAAAATGGTGTTTGTTTGTTTAACAAGAAGGAGTAGAAAACCTTTGTGATCGAAATGATTACCAAACAGTTTCCAATTGATGTCTTTGAAACAAATCTATGTAATTCAAGGAATAGTAAATAGTAGAGACAGAGCTGCACTTCCTGACACAGTGCACAAAATATGAGGACATAAGACAGAATTATTTTAAAAAGTTTGGTGAGGCTTTCATACCTCACCGGAGAAAATTAAGAATGCCTTGTCCTCGCTGCACAATATGTAACTTCCTGCGATAAACGGTGGGAGAGCCCATACAATAATTAAATTCATATATGTTCATGTCTGTTGTTGTTGTTGTTAAACCTCTCTCTTCCCGGTAAAGTGCATTGGCTTGGTCGGAGAGGTATGAGGTGGGACAAGCTGGTACCTTTGCTGGAGACAGAGAGACGGAGAAGGCGCATGTTCTGTTATACACGTGGGAGGGAATGATCTCGGGTACACCAAGGGCACTAGTCTAATACACAGGATGATAGACGATTTAACGTTGATCATGTCAATTTACCCAGTTACCCAGATCGTTTTCTCCTACATCTGTGAACGCAGAGTGTGGATGAGAGGAACCTGTGACGCCCCAGGTCTCCTCGACAAGTCCAGGCGTAATGTGAATAAGTTGGTGGGTTCCTTCTTACGGCAATCAGGCATGAGTTTCTTGACTCACTCAAATATTCGCCACTTCATGGCTCTTTACCGTAAGGACGGGGTTCATTTGAACACCTCGGGTAACGCAGTGTTCATGGCTAACATAATTGAACATGTCAAATTAGTCCTATTACAGTAGCCCCCTGAGCAACACAACGATCCTTTTAAGGGCCATCCCTGTGACAGTGCTAGCTTTAGCTAACCAAACACCGTATAGTAAATAGCAAGGTAGTTAGCTAACATAAGTGACACAAGACATAAAAACATCGATGCACCATCGCGGAAAAACAAATGAAATAGCATGGGGAGATATCAACTTCTGTTTCACAGCATTTGTGAGGATGAACCGTATTAAATGTCATCCATACAGTTTAGGCGTGTAAAGTTTATTTCCCTCAGGTAACGTCATGCACTGCCCACAACCATATGACAGCGGGCTTACCAAAACACCGTATAGTACAGAACTAGGTCAATTAGCTTGTGTAAAATACTGTCATTTAAGATAACCAATACCCCAATTTCCCCCAAAAAAACATTGATTGTGTGTGTGGCTGTGAGTGCTAGCTTCAGCTAACCAACAGGGGTCAGCCCTATGTTCCCACATTTCTAAGGATTTTTTTTCACTGACAATTTTGAAAATTAGGCCCTATTTCCCAGATTTATTTTTGAAAAATGAGTCCCAATGTTCCAACATTTTCTAGATTTTTTCCTTGCACAAAAAACTGCGTAAATATTGAAACTTATTTACATTGTTTGAATGGGTTAGGGTTAGAAATGTGGGAACTGTAGGAACATAGGGCCTCATTTTGTAATGAATATTAGAAATGTGGGAACACAGAGCTGTGGGAACATAAGACCTAATTTTGAAAAAGCTCCTAGAAATGTGGGAACATAGGCACACTCCCAACCAACACATCGTGAGCTGCTCAAAACACTGTATTAGCTAGCTAGCTAAATTAGCTTGCGTAAGATAGTGTAATTTAAGCTAACCAATGACCTAATTATCACACAAAAAAAAACATCGATTGTGTGTGTTTGTGATGTGTAACATATATCCTTAATCAGTCATTTAAGTTATTAACGTTTATTTACCGCTAGCGATTACACCGACACAAGGGTAATTCAATCGCTATTAATGTTGAATTTGAACTTCAACAACGTCACACAACATTAAAAGTCAGGCATCGGCATGGTTCCTAAAGAATAAATCAAAGGTCCTTGTCCATTTCTGTTCAGGACATGTAAAGTAAAGTGGCGATATCCGGTTTCAATACGGATCCTTTAGGAAATACGTTATCCCCGCCGACAGTACCCATGAGTCATCGGTCAGTTAGAAAGACAACATGCAAAGTTCACGCGTGTTTCTCGAACACTCCTTTTTGTTAGTTCTTTGAAGGCATTCCCCGTAATTGTAAAAATATTAATAAATGTTCATATTTAGCAACTGCAGTTTGACCTGTGAAATGTTAATAATTATGATATTTAAGTAAATACATTTCTATTAAACGGCACAACAGGAATTGCTAATCGCTAACAAGATGCTAGCGGCTAAACCTAGCGAAACCTGTCGAAAATGACTTAGACACTATGACAGTGCTCTTGGGACATCAGATAATTTTGACTTTGACACTGATATGGACTATTGCTCTACTGACTCCGAACAGGAACCAAATGAAGCTGAAGTGATCAGCTTTGAAGATGAACTGAGACTGTGGGCCTTAAAGTACAAAGTGACACACACAGCGCTTAATTGTTTAATGTCCATATTGAGAAAGCAAGGGCACCTGTTGCCTGTGGATTGCCGGACACTCCTTGCTACACCACAGCATAACACAACTGAGCCGAAATGTGGTGGGCAGTACAAGTACTACGGCTTAGAAAAAGGTATTTGTCGTTATTTAAGTCAGATGGAGAGTAAGGATGTGCACCTCAGTGTAAACATTGATGGCGTCCCACTTTTCAGAAGTAGTGGTGTTCAATTCTGACCAATACTGGTGAAGTGTGGCCATTTTGATCCATTTGTTGTAGCCATGTTTAGTGGACAAAGTAAGCCAAGTCCTCTTGAGGAGTATTTAAAAGACTTTTTCACTAAATACAAACATCTCAAGGACAATGGAATAGTTTTTAAAGGCCAGACTTACACGGTCAATATTGATGCTCTCATCTGTGATGCGCCAGCAAGGGCGTATCTGAAATGTATTAAGGGTCATACTGGCTATGAGAGTTGTGAAAGATGTTCAGTCAGAGGTACTCGTGTTGAGAGAAGAATAGTTTTCAGTGAACAGGAAGGCACTTCTAGAACAGACGACAGTTTCTCCAGAGTGGAGTACAGCAACCACCAAACTGGTATCAGCCCCTTCATTGCTGCAGGAATTCCTTGTGTTAGCTCATTTGTCTTAGATTATATGCATGTCGTCTGCTTGGGAGTAGTTAAGCGCCTGTTAGTTTACTTGACTCGTGGCCCAAAAGTCTGTCGTTTATCTGTGAGGCAAAAGGATGCAATTTCTCAAAAACAAATTGCACTGAGAGGGAAGATGCCAAGTGAATTTGCTCGTCAACCGCGGGGTTTGCATGAACTTGATAGGTGGAAAGCAACTGAACTACGGCAGTTTTTGCTGTACACAGGTCCTGTGGTTTTGAGAACTGTGTTGTCCCCCGAAAAATACCAACATTTCTTGTCCTTGACTGTATCCATGTCCATAATGCTGGAGTCAGATGAGCGGATTCGAAATGCTTATCTCCAATATTATCTTGAACTCAAACATTTTGTCATGTGCTGTGCTGACCTGTATGGCAAGACCTTTCCTGTATACAATGTACATGCACTAATTCATCTCCAAGAGGATGCCAGTCACTTCAACTGTTCATTAAATGACATTTCCTGTTTTCCATTTGAAAACTACCTGCAACAAGTCAAGAAACACGTGAGGAGCGGGAGAAGTCCCTTGGAACAAGTGACCAGGCGTTTGTCTGAAATCGAGCATTCAGGACTGGACAAAAGCCAAAGACAACCTAAAGGAATACGTGAAAGTGAATGTATCCGAGCACCTAAAGCACGCGCCGCAAAGACGTGGAGGTGGAGGATTTACCATGCCTAGATGAGCCCTACAGGACTCGAGTTCAATTCTATGAATTTGTAATTATTCATTCATAATTCTCTTGGTACATTGTATTTTTGAATAAAAATCAATATGGTGGTATTGAATTGTGATTTATTGGTATGTGAATAACTTGAATGTTTCCAGAGGGTGGAGGACATGTTTTCTGTACCATGTGTTAATTTTCTGTAGCTTTGTTTGAGCTCAGCAGCTAGTTTGAACTAGAAATTCATTACACATTTGAAAGCGTCTCTATCTGCTACTGAGACTATCAAATTGAGTTTATGGAAAATGATCTAGTCCCATTTCAGAAGGTGGCCTACTGTTCCAGATAATTTCCCTAAAACTCCATTTGATTGGCAGCAGCGGATAACTTTAACAGCATACAAAGTTGAAATTGAAACATGAGATTACATTTATAGAAGTAGTATAAAAATGACGTCTGAAATTAGTCTAAATTCGATGTTGAAAAGACGTCCACAAACGACCACATTTGGACTGTAAATAGCCTTTATACTGAGGTCCCAATGGCGTCAACATTAGACGTGCGGTAGACGTCCAAAAAATCACGTCGCCTGGCGTTACAAAACAACCCCTTCAGTGGACCAAAATTAGACGTCCAAAAATTACATAGAAAAGACGTCACTCCGACGTCACATTGCGCAGTGGTCCTGTGGACAAACAGAGCTGCCTTCTAACCCTGAACAGCCATGTTAGGCTGGCTGTATGGGGTAAGCTGGCTGAGGGCGGGTAGGAGTATGATTGTTATATTTGTGATGTGTAATTGTATTGATTCCCCAAAGAAAATCAATAAAAAGTGTTAAACATAATCTCAACTCTTTCTCTAATGCTATGAACAGAAAGGACAGGTACACTGACAGTAACAACAATAGCCGCAGAACAGTCTCTGTGCATAAAACCGACATATCTTCATCCTTACTCCATGCACTCTGCTGAAGACCCAGACAAGCAATGCCCTGTACATCACAAACTAGGGATGCCCCGATCCATCGGCCAGCAATGGGAATCTGCTGATATTCTGTAAAAATATGAGATCGGGGAATTCCGATAATGCTTTCTAGTCGCCGATCACAACAAACAAATCAATGGCGCAAACAACGTGAGCCATGTTGCATGCTCTTTAACCTGCTAAACAGAGCCACATATTCGCATTCTTGTTCATCTAAAATATGTCAGCAGTGTGGAAGTACTATAAAGTGTGTGACACAGATGTGCAGATGGCATGTGTCTGTGCAAGGCTAAAATACCTCGTGGGGGAGTTAAGGTAAAATCCTTCAACACCACCAATCTAATAAGGCACTTGAAGTTGCATCGCGTAGTGGAGCATAGCTGACCGCGGAGAATGAGAACAAGAAAAAGGCAGAGAACCGCCTGCTAACACAAGCCCCTATAGAGAACATTGCGCGTACAACTGTGATAGCAAGAAGGCTAAGGATATCACAGGAAAATGAATGGAGTTTATAGGGCTGGACGAACAGCCAGTCAGTGTGGTGGATGACGTGGGATTCCGTAGACCACTCTCTCACATTGAGCCCCACTACACTCTCTCAGGTTGCACATATTTTGCAGATACAGCCCTACCCGAGCTCTACCAGGCAGTGTATTCACACATCGACTCCCTTTTGAAAGAAAACACTCGTTCCATTAGCTTGACAAGTGATATCTGGAGCTCAGACATCAGCTGCATGTCAATGCTGAGTTTGACAGCTCAGTGGATTGACGCAGACTTCCAACTTCTAAAAGTGGTACTGCATTCACGAGAGTTATCCGACTCCCACACTGCTGCAGCCCTAGCAACAGCATTCGAGAATATGTCACAGACGTGGCATATTCCGAAAGAAAAGGTGCTCACACGGCATGCGTTGCTTGACAGATGACGGAGAGCGTGTCTGGCGCATGGGGTTGTGTTGATAACGGAGATGTTTATAGTGAGATTGACAGGTCAACAACCAATCACACCGCTAGCGAGCTGTTTACCTGGTGGGTAGTTACCTTGCTAACGTGCTAACATTAGACGGCTGGCTCAGACACCTTGCAAATCCTCTCAGACATATTCTTCAGTTACAATAATGGGGTTTTTACATTGTAGTGTCTATTTCTCGGTAACTTAAAAAAAAATATTTAAGCTAAAAAAGTCAAACCAACAACTTTTATGTACAAAGAGGCAACGGATGACGTCACCCCATTCAAAGTGAATTGGGATCCGTCAATATTGACGGAACGTGTGAGCATGGTGATCAGTATCAGCAGATATTGCTCATAGACGATCGGTGATCGGTATCCAACTCCTCTGTAAGGAAATTTGCTGTTAGCTCTCCCAAAAGTCGCCAGAAGTTGTTAGATGACGTAATCAACTAATCTGCATAATATGCAAATAAAATGCGCATGCGCACAATATGCAAATCTGAGAGAGGTACAATTAGCGATTAGCTAGTATAACTTGTTTTTGGAGATCATTTGCCAAGGCTAACGGGAGTCTTCAATCGAAAATTACTAGCTAGCTATCCAAGCTGACACGACCTATAAACTCGACGGCCCCTTTGAAGTTAACTTAACGTTGGCTAATATATTCTAATAATTAGTTAACATTAGCTAATTATCATTGACAGTTACTAGCTAATTTACCGTGGCATAAATTGCAGGGTTGAGCGCTTTCAGGTGCCTCTTGTTGTGTTCTTCCCACCTATTTTGAAGCCACAAGGTTTCTCTCCCGTTATTTTGCGGTGCATTGTGTTTTATTTTCTGTCCAGTTATAATTAAAGAGTGTCCAGATATCTATTCTTCTTTTTCTTCCAGTACCGAGTGCTTGAACTTGAGCCATCACATAACGTTTGTTAGGGCGTCACTTGCATGTCTGGGCATCTCAGGAAGTGGAGGAGGGAGGACCGGGCAACGTTCAACCAATGATGTTAGGTGCATGCAAGTTTAGAAAAAAAATTGTATTGTGAGTTAGTCAACCACCAACATTTTCTTTTCGTCTCGTCAACGAAAGTTAAAATAGATTTAGTCATAGTTTTTATTTTCAAATATCCGTGTACGTCACGTCTTAGTCATGGGAAAAAATTCTTCCGGTTACAGCGAGCTAAGCAAAGTTAAAGGAATGGAATTGTCATCTGCTTTTATTGTCCAATGTAATCTTCTCCCACTTGTTGTTCGTTCTAAGTTTTTCTACCAATCTTATTGTCTCCCGCTTGTTGTTCGTTCGATTTATGAATAAAACATTTTTTTCTTCCAATCTTATTATTTCCGGCTCGTTTTTAGCTATTTTTGTGGTCCTTAAAAAAAGTATAAATATGGAAGTTTTAATCATTGTTGTGTATTCACCATGGATGGATTTCTGCAACTCGCTACTTGCGCATTACTTTGTTGGAGGAGAAGAAAACTGACCCCAACGACAACGATTTTGGGTGCATCCCAAACGCCAGTCTCGCAGGACCTACGGCGAATATCATCGGTTGGTGATGGAGCTGCGTCTGGATGCTGTGTTGTTTCAGCAATATTTTAGGCTCAATATAGACCAAATTGATGACCTGCTGACAAGAGCGGGTCAATTCATTTTTAAGAGGTCGACCATCTTGCTCAATTTGATGGAGATCTTGAGCAGCTATGAGACTCCCAATAGGCCACTCACCTCTTCTTCGATGTATTTTGTGTACTAGTGATGCATCAATAGAATTCATTGTCTTGAGTTGTACGCCCTGTTTGTTTGTTCTGTTTTTATGCCTTTATTTTATTTCAATTGTCTTATTTTTCTTTCTCATTTCATTTCGGCATAATTTCTTATATACTCCTAGTATTTGTCTGCTTGTACTTAATTACCTGAAAAAAAAAACCTAAACATATTGTATATAAAAAAAAAGAAATGTACAATAGCCAAAAGGAATTCAAATGAATGACTTTATTAAATACAAGTCTGTGTGTCTGTGTGCATTTACAGTATATAGAAAACTACAATAATACAAAGCTTCAAACGTTCCTTCCGTCCTCCCCCTCTGTCACAGGAATTTCGCAGCCAGGTCTTTATTTCCTCCTCAACTTCAATGTTTTTTGGACTGGGTTGAGGGCAACATTTTCTAACAGCTTCTGCAAAGCAAAGAGCAAATAGGATTATTTGCAACAACAATGTGAACCGTGTTGGGTAGAACGGTGTCTTTTTATATTTAATGTTTTACATTTAATGTTTGAAAGGTAGCTTACCTGTTACAACGCTCCTTAATACCAAGTTCTGAAATGGCCTCTTTTCGTGGGTTCCATTCCAGTTCATTAAAATGGCCAAAGAATGCCCAATAACTGTGCCTAGAATGGTTCCATGGCAATGTTCCGAAAGCCCATTATTCCGACAGCCCACTGTTCCGAAATTGTGAGCACAGCAACGTGAACCACTATAACCCACATGCACATCCCAATGAATCACACAATCATAAACATATAAATGCATTTATTTCACAAGCATGAACTTTAATTCAAAATATTATTATACACACAGGGCATTTGCATCGCGATGATACAAAAATACTTTTATGCTAGCCAACGCATGCATGCTTTGTCAGTGCTTGACAAGATCTGCGTAATGTCCTGCGACAATCTGCCGGTGATTTCCATCGCACGAGTGGTACCACATATTCAAAACCAGATTAGGCTAAATTAACAAATATTGCCTAGGAAAAGTTATATGCGTCATAGCCCGGTGAGCGTCTCCGCTTGCTGTGCAAACTAAAGGGGGTGTGTGTGTTTTGTGCCACTTAAATATTTCTAAATTATGCCAGGGGGACTATTTCGGAATATTGAGATTTCGGAACACTTGGCCGTCCCCGCCTAGAATTAGCCTGGTAGCAACCTGGGCGTTGTATCCCCCAATTGTTCCAAGGTAATTGGTCTAACAGGAAGGGAAGACTCAAACATAAATAATAATAACAATAATACGAATAATAATTATATGAACTGTTGCACTGTTAAAAGATTGGGTTCAGGACAAAAGATTGTTTCAATGGCTCACTCTCTCTGACTATTGACATACCAAATTTCTGCGGCATAGTTGATCCTCCATTTTTTGTTCCAACACGTCAAGGTTCTGTGGTCTTTGAAGGGGTAAATGTATGCCTTCAGGCAATGTAGCTTCCCTTGTGGATGGCCTTGACATACAGGCCATTGACCGTTCTAAAATCGTCTGTCTGCTTTTTCTCCTCCAAGGTGCTGACCAAGTATCTCTCAATACCTGGAGAGAAAAAAATGAGCAGGGTTACGTTCAAGAATAACGGCAATTATCTTCCATGTTTTGGCTGTTAATATTATAACTTTTAGCTGGCTTGCGATGGCCATATCTATCGATAGCATATCAATGCTAGTTAGCGTCAAGCTAGCTACTAACTGGAGGGGGAAAATGGCGGCGTAGAGGGAGGTTGCAGTGAAACCAGCTCCTACACTAAATCCTATATTCTAATTTAACTTCCAACAATAACAAAGAAATAACTCATCTTTTAATAACACAATCCTAACACTATTGAACCGAGTATGCCGGGGAAAAAGCCTGAAACAGCTACGAAGGACGATAAAGGCAAAAAGCTAGCAGCAATCACCACGGCCAAGGACAGTGCTAGTGACAGACCGTCTGTAGCTAATACTGATGTGCCGCCTGCTTGGTTTCACGAAGAAATTGAAAAAGGATTCAACAAAATCCATTCATTGTTAGACCAAAAGCTGAACACTTTACCTGTCTCGGTGGAAACACTTATCAGTGACAACCGTGCTCTTGGGCAGCGTCAAAGGGGTTGAAGAGGAGCAAGCTAGCTACGCAGAAAGCCTCAACATCTTCCAAAATGACTTCGTCGACTATATAAAAAAAAAAAGACGCAGGAAGAAATTAGCGGTTTGAAAGAACACCTCGACGACCTGGAGAACAGAGCTAGAAGACAGAACCTGAGGCTAATTGGCTTCCCAGAGGAGGTGGAGGGGAAGACCACCAGCGCCTTCCTACAAGAGTGGCTTCCGAAAATGCTTGATCGAGAGCCAGGGGACACAATTGAAATCGAGCGGGCTCACCGTTTGCTTCACAGACGTGACAAAAATCCTCGACGCAGCACGGAAGAAAAGAACACTCCAGTACGGTAACTCCGACATTATGATCTTCAGGGACATGTCCACGGTTTTTTACAGGAAAAGGAAAGCCTTCTTGCCCATCAAGAAAATGTTACACGCTAAGGACATTTCATTCAGGCTGCTTCATCCCACGAACTTGGTTATCGACCTACCGGAGGGCAGACGCACGTTTACATCCCCGGTGTCGGCAGAACACTATCTGAAGGATCACCACCCGGACATGTTGATCTGAACCCGCGGCTGTCAAAGCCTCTGCAGGAAAGTGAGCAAATGTCTGTTGCCTGACGGAATTGATATCTCTGATTTAGTTTAAATGTACATTTAAGCATTCAATTGCTGCACATACTATCTGTGATATTATTGATCTCATACGGTTTGAATTTCATAGTAGGCTGCTCCATACCTTGTTCAAGGGACGGGGACATAGTTTGTTCATTTTAGAGATGGCAGTAGCCTATAGAGCCTACTTCATAAATCTGCACTTGAAAATGTTTTATAACACAGTTGTTGTTGGTTTTATTCTTAATTGACCGATCGCGAAACTCCTCCCTAGAACGGCCCTCATCCAATCATACCTTAGCAACCGCTACTAAGAGAAGAAGGTCTGACAACTTTGGGGTCTGAGAAGCATGGTGAAACAGTGTGCCTTCCTTGTGACTTGATAGCTCTGATACAGAGGTTAGAGGGATGCGTCGTTTCCCCCCCCGCATTTCCAAAGCCCAAAACACAGGAGGAAAGGTGCCGGCGGTAGATTAAACAGTGTGGGAGACCCCACTCCCAACTCAATATACCGAAAAACACATATGTCTGCTCCAAAGTAAATGAAGCTGCTTGCAGATAGCTATCTATCTAGCAAACTACGCTATCGCTAGGTATGATAACTAACTATCTAGTTGAGAGAACATCCCCAAACAGTTATGGTTCATGACAACTTGTATTATTACCACTACAAGTACATAACTAGTCTCTCCAACTAAAGTGTTAATGTTAAAATCAAAATGTTAATGTTACAGTCAAAATGCTAACGTTACCGTCTGTAAAATTGCACGCTGATCTATCCTAGCTAGCGATAGCAAACACTTTGTATTTATGCTTGATACAACATTGAACAGAACTTTTATCTAACACTTTGTATTTATGCTGCTGGCGTTTGCTATCGCTAGCTAGGATAGCTCAGTGTGCAACTTTACAGACGTAACATTAACATCGCTAGCTAGGATAGCTCAGCGTGCAATTTTACAGACGGTAACATTAACACTTTAGTTTGAGAGACTAGCTCGAGCTTAACACACTGTATAAATGTTGAACAAAATGCCATTATGAAGTTTTTTTTTATTTTAATCTTTGTAGCATTTTGTGAATGGGCAACCTACTCCTAAGTATCCCAAGGTATGCATAAGGCACAACCTGAGAGCAATAACCTGGCGATCTGATACAAAGCCATAGCATTACATCAGGATCATCATTTTACACTGTGAAATACTTTCAGCAACATGCACACACATCCCTTGAACAATAACGTTACTAGCAGCTATCTTGATCCACACTGGTACATTACTGTACTGTTCTCTAGATTGTCACCATCCTACCTATCTAGATAGATATGATAGATACCTCCAGAGTCTCTCGCCAGAGACGGAATAAATCATAAGAATAAATAATCGTTGTAGGTTATTAGCTAGCTTGAAATATTATATACAGATCTTACCCAGTGGTGAAATAACATGACTAGTCTACAAGGCTGTGCTGGTTGCATTTAATGAAGAGGTCGTGGGGCTTCTCATTTTTTTTTATTGAGACCTGTATGCGTTTGCTTCGATTGTTGTTGTGTCCACCTCGTTGTTGATCTTAATATTTTGGATATATCCTTCCACTGCATATTGCAGTCCCTTTTGCCTTGATCTGGAGGATATCGTGGAGGTATTACTCCAAAAATCATCACTCACACTGACAGCTATAGCGCTTGTCCCCGTACTCGCCATGGCTTTTGGCTTGACAGTTCCGGGAATTGTGTCGGACGTAGCAACAGTAACTAAGGGGGCGGGGCCCTGGCGATCGGTCAATTTGCAGGTTGGTGTAGGTAGTGTGGTTTCACTTGCTGATATATATATAGTACTACGCATGGTAGAGGTTAAGGTAGGCTGTTTTATTGGGGGGAGGGCAGTTGGGTTTTCTGGGAGATAGGGTGGGTGACGGACAGGGCATCTATTTTACTTAGTTCTTCAGATATAGGTCGGGCTGAAGGATCACAATGTCATTGACTGGACCTGGTTGAGTGAGAAAACATATATATTTTTTTATTATTAGGAAAACAAACTATACACACCAGCAAACAAATAAAACTGTATTTTACGGTGCAAACCCATGACAGCGACGCGATACGCTTCCATCGCTTTGAGTGGGCGTGTGGAAATAGCATTTTCAAACTGTCAGAGACGACACCAAACAATCTGATTGGCCGCTGCGGGAAAAATCGCTCCTCATTTGCATAGGATTCAACATTTTCCAGCTTTTATCGGTCGCGTCGCCCAAAACGGTGGTCTACGTCACAATGGATTGGCTCCCTTTGAAATGCATGGGATTAGAATATCGCGTCGCTCGTAACGGTGTCATGGGTTTGCACCGTTACAAGTTACCATGCTTCTTGGCTTGTGCCACCTCTGTTCTGTCTCTGTGTAGCTGTGCACTGGTGGGACGGAGGTGAGCTTTTGCTGTGAGAACTGAGCAGTCTGATAGAGGACAGCTGCTACGTGGTTGCATTGGGCAGTACCGGCCACACACGAGCACTGGCAGCTGTCGAGCTCTACAGGGCGTGAATCCCTCAGCACAATCTGTTACAATGTGTTAAGACAAAAAAATAATACTGCATTTGCAACACATTACAGGTGCAGTGAACATAAAGAGATGTGTAAGCAAATTAACTGGAGCATTCAGCTGACAGACCCCTATAATTCTCAAGCCCCCTGTTCTATAAATACCATAAACTGATTATTGAATAAAAGCTGACTGTCAACAAACATATACATGCCTATGTGTGTCTTTGTCGAGAGTACTCAGCCTTACACATCATCTAGCACAGTGGTTCCCAAACTTTTTACAGTCCCGTACCCCTTCAGACATTCAATCTCCAGCTACGTACCCCCCCCCCCCCCTTAAAAAAAAAAGTTTTCCGTTTCCAGCTCATTTTGTTCACCCTGAGGTAGATTGACAGCTTAAAATGAGTGAATAATATGTGCCACAAGTGACCCAAACCTTCTAAGGTTGTTTTTTGCCAGCCATCAACAGAACAGAAGACTAAACAAACATTATTTGCAGGCGATTGGGAAAATGAGCAAATTAATTTGACCGTTGAACAGGGGGGCGTGGCCGGAGCGGAGTTCAGCACAGACGTGACATTTTTTTATTTGTATTTATGCTTGTTCATCTTTGCGATCGTTGTTGTGTTTATTAGAAATAAATAAAGCCTTGCAGGGCAAAATACAGGGGAATTTGGGCGATTTTGATGCACAAAATGATGTTTCCGTCTGAAAGTTGCAATTCTGTTTCAAAGGGTACATTCCGCGAATTCCGTCCGTTTTCCGTTATCGCGGACATTTTCTCCCCGCGTACCCCCTGAACCACACCGCGTACCCCAGTTTGGGAACCGAGGATCTAGCATTACTGACTGCACCTTCAATACAATACTCAGTCTTACACATCATCACTGACTCCCCTTTCAATACAATACTCAGTCTTACACATCATAGCATTACTGACTGCACCACCTATACAATCTTTAAAACAGTTTGAGAACAGAACTTATATTGAGATGAGTTAAGTGAGCTGTTAAGCATAAAAAAGTCAATTTAGCCTGTCTAGTCTACTTATGCCTCAAATGAGGGATTTCGTTTACTTCAGAACGTCAGGCTCGTTTAATGTTGGAATGAGGGTGCTCATTGTACGGGTTGTTTTTGCTTCTTTTCCCTGCATTGATAGACACCTCTGCACACCCTGATCTGGCATAATTTTTAACGGTAATTCCCCTTAAAGCCTAAACTGACCTTCCATCCATCCAAACCACCCACTCTTGCTGCCAAGCTCTTTGAGGCATGGGTGCGCAGTAATCAGGGCTTCAGAAGCTGTGCACTGTTTCAGCCATACTTCCCAGCACGTTGTGCTTCTGGGATCTTGTTTATTTTAACATCTTTCCAGACCTCTCGAAGACACGGTTTCCTTCTTCAAGTACATGCTCCACTTCATAAGAGAAAGTTGGCACAGGGAAAGGATCAGGCCAGGTCTTCTGGCGCTGAGTTAAGGGTACACGTGGGAGAGTGTCTGTATCAGAACTTCTAGTAGAAGAGTCATCACTTTCGGATCTCATAACTTTCAATGTACCCTTCTCTGGCAGTTCCTCTATATCCACAAGTACACTCAGCTGCCCATCAAAGTCCGGGTCTTCATATTGAAGGCTGAAGTCACTGTCCAGTCTTGGGTTGAACTTCTCTTGCATCATCATCATCATCTTGAGCTCTTCTACAGACTTCGGTCGACCATTTAGAGAGAGCTTCATGGCAACATCCGTGTCCAAATAAACACGTAGCAGAAATTTCTGGGGGGCAGCCATCTCTTTTTTCTGTTTTTAACATACTGAAAAAAGTCAATGAAAAGTTTGAGTACACACCTAGACAAAGACAAGGCATTGTCAATTTTAACAATAAGCTACCAATAGGACTAAAGCCCATCTGGTAAGAATCTATCTACTTCTCAGTTAATTAATATATCGCCTTGGTGTTATGAGAAGTTTCCCTTGTCTGTAGTATGCAGAGAGAGGCAATGTGTCATTGAGCTCTGAAGTGAGGTGAACTGCCAAACTTCCTGAAACAAGTTCATAGGAGGGCAGGTGTTCAATCTACCGTGATTCATGTTCTCGGCAAAGGAAAACAATGTGATTGTTTACAAGGAAAAGAGAGAAAATCTTTTCAATTCTGCATAACTGAGGCACTGCCTCAGCTCCCTCTTGTTCCACTGACACAAACATTCCTACAGCATAATCAGTTCCATCCATGTTTACCCTTATTGTGCTGTAAATCATATACTTCGGTGGTCATTATTGAAAAATAAATTCAGACGGGACGAACAGGTTGTCCTGAAGATATTTAATTATTATACGGTTACTTACCAAAACGATAGAAGACATTCCTCCAGAATACCTCTTTTTAATGATTTTGTTGCCGTTTCGTGATTTCCGCAAATAGAACTTTAAAGTTTCAGCTGTTGCGTAGCAATTCATTACTTGCTGACTTCAAGTTACAATTACTTTCCATTACGTTAAATGTCCGGACTACTTATGGAATGATATGAAATATCTGAATTAGAAGCACAAACGGAACTTTTTGGAACATTCTGAAAAGCTGTATAATAAGGCTGTGTTCGAAATGGGTTAAAAAAGTCTAACGGGGTATCTAACTGGACAGCGGGGCATCGAGGCAGCTACCCTTCATTTCGAACAGACCCTAAATGTTAATAGAACTGTCACTAGTCGATCCTAGTCGCGCATGCGTCACTTTGCAACACTGTCGACAGCGAAGCCGTGCATGCGTCACAACGACAGATCACGTAAGATTGCCATTTTCAATCATGCAAGAAATCGAAGAGAGCCAGTTTTACGAAAACATGACCATTTATTTAAAAACTAAACAGATGGGGTCTATATGGACTGAAAAGATGAGGTGGAGGATCACAATGTCCATCCCCAGTTACATTTTGAAGGGTACGTACGTTGTACAGCACAACAGCAGTAAAATGAAGACTGCTCAAATAGTCTGAGCCAATTAAAAAGGGTGAAAGGTGGAAGTAAATACAACACAGACATATTCGTATTATTTGAATCATTTAATTTAATTCAATTCAATTTTATTTATATAGGCCATAACGATACAATTGTCTCAAGGCGCTTTACAGAGCCCAGAGCCTGAACCCCCTTAGTGCAAGCGCAATGGCAACAGGGGCAAGAAAAAACTCCCTGTTAGTCAGGAAGGAATCTTAAGCAGAACCGCAGCCCATCTGCTTGAGGTTGGAAGGGGGGGTGGGGATGGGTTGTCACTTTGTATATATTGAGAAATATCAGATGCCTTATAATATACTGTATTGAGACTACTATAAGACTAGACACTGTCCATAAGGGTGAAGATATATTGATGCATGTTAAATCCCATTTAGAAGGCAGAGGCTTGTAGAAAATAAATAGTTTAGACCACCTAATCAGTTTTCAGACTTGTGTTGTAGCCCATACATGTGAAACAAGGGAAGTGCCCTGAAATGTTCTGTATTGTGATGTAAAAGCTTATCAAACAGTTACTTCAAGCTACTGGATGCCTTCATTTTCTTTGGGATCAATAAAGTATCTATCTATCTATCTACTTTGGTGAAGGTCTTTTCATTGGTTGTTGAGATATGGGACAGTATTATATTTATGTCAACATGGGCTTTTGTAGCGTTTATTTCATTGTGAGGAGCACTTAAACCAATGTCCTACATGGCCCTGTTCATATCCCACTGTATCCTGGTAGAGGGGAGACTCTTTTACACCGGTCCATCACAAAAATATATGCGAATGGTGGTCATGACAGAGCAGGAGAGGACGGCTGTGCTCATGGAGTGTCATGACAGGAGCAACCACAACGGGGTCAGGGGCAAACCATATAACAGGATGTGGAGGCCTGGGTAAGAATTATTCTGGGATATGATATTCCATGCAAAGTTTTCGCTGCTTTTGACCCATCTGAGAAGTTGGTGTCACACGCACAGACACTGAGAGTTGTAAGCTCACAGGTGCAGACATTGGGATACAACCCTGTCCTCTATCAATTCGCTTTTATGTAAACTGGTTTCTGATATAGGTCATCAAGACTGTGGCACCCGTCCTCCACCCAATAAAGGCAACATTTTGCTGCCATTTACTTGAGTGTAATATGCACCAATAATATGTCCTCCATTGAACATTGTTGTGTGTGATGTAGGGATGTCACGAGAACCGATACTTACGATACCTTTCGGTACGAAAATAACAAAACACCGACGATGCCCATTTTTTCGAAGTACCGTAAGTACCGTGAGCGCCGATACCAGCTGTTTTTCACATGCAGATGTCATTTACTATTGTAAACGATGAAACTAGTGGAGGCGGCCAGGTGCGCAGTGTTGCCAGACTGGAAATGGCGTATCGTATCAAAAGGCTCAGTTTGGAGGATAATTATCATATCTGGCAACACTGGGAAGGCGGTCGACCAATGACAGTCCTCTCTACAGTCAGAGCTCGCGCTAAAAGCTGGAATGTAATGGAGATACCCTTTCCAAAACTACGTAATAACTAGTTTGTGAAAGATCCAGAGAAACACAAATATCCGACGAGGCAAAACCCCGGACGCTTTTGGAATCCCTGCCGGACGCATTTTTTAGGTCTCGAAAAGAGGACGTCTGGTCACCCTACTTATGCAAACAATGCTACCGTGTTCTTCAGACCAAAGGAGGTAATACTTCCAATTTAGCAAAGCACCTGAAAGACCGTCATCCGGATTTGTTTAAAGAATTCAAGGAGAGTTTTGATTCATATTAACAACATCCAAAGAAAGCACTTTTTCTGTGTTTTTAATCTGTCATACTGAAATACACGTTACATGATGTTTAAGATGGTGGGCACGTGTGTTAAGCCATTGTATGTTATGTGAGTAGTTTAGGTTAGCTATGCTGTAGTTTTAACGTTAGCCAATAGTCTAACTTGGTTAGAAGGAGAGAGAGAGAGCATGTATCTTGCAAGTATCATGTCAAAACTAGCGAAATTCACTGAACGTCCTAGTTTAATATAGTTACAACTGAATATGCAATTGGTTTGAAAAAACACGATTACCCAATTCATTTATTGTTTTCGATGCATTAGACACAATGTAGCCTAAAAGACGATTTGCGAGTGACAGCTGGAATTTCGCCGCGACCACACTGAACATTGATTCATTTTTGTATTTAATACGTCATTTAAGAAGCTTTAGTCTTTAGGGCTGTGAAAAATTATGCAATTTTGCCCAAACTCATGTTCATCTTGTTAGCTGAATGGCTGCACTGTTATATCCACTGTTCTGTTTTGCACTGTTGTTGTTTTTGCACAGTACCTTTTGAAAAGATGCCTGGAAGTCTGGAATGTGTCTGGGGACACTAGTTGTTGCACTATGACCATACATTTCACTTTATTATGTTGTGATATGCTCTATTGCACATGTTTTGTATGTCTTATGACATTTTGCTATCAAATATTTTAATAAAGAAGTTCATGTTTCAAGTTCTAGTACATGAAATCATGGAAAATCCTTTCTTTTTCTTTTTCGTGGTATCGAAATTTGCATCGAGAATCGTGTTATTTTACTGGTATAGGTACCGACTACTGAATTTTTGGTATCGTGACACCCCTAGTGTGATGCCAAAGTCAAACATGCAAGCTGCCCATACCGTATGCACTTATGCACCCCCATACCATCAGAGATGCTGGCTTTTGAACTGAACGCTGATAACACGATGGAAGGTCTCCCTCCTCTTTTGCCCAGAGGACACAGTGTCTGTGATTTCCAACAAGAATGTCAAATTTGGACTCGTCGGACCATAGAACACTATTCCACTTCGAAATAGTCCATTTTAAATGAGCCTTGGCCCACAGGACACGACGGCGCTTCTGGACCATGTTCACATATGGCTTCCTTTTTGCATGATAGAGCTTTAGTTGGCATCTGCAGATGGCACGGCGGATTGTGTTTACCGACAGTGGTTTCTGGAAGTATTCCTGGGCCCATTTAGTAATGTCATTGACACAATCATGCCGATGAGTGATGCAGTGTCGTCTGAGGGCCCGAAGACCACGGGCATCCAATAAAGGTCTTCGGCATTGTCCTTTACGCACAGTGATTTCTCCAGTTTCTCTGAATCTTTTGATGATGTTATGCACTGTAGATGATGAGATTTGCAAAGCCTTTGCAATTTCACGTTGACGAACATTAAAGTATTCCACAATCTTTTCACGCACTCTTTCACAGATTGGAGAGCCTCTGCCCATCTTTACTTCTGAGAGACTCTGCCTCTCTAAGACATCCCTTTTATAGCTAATCATGTTACAGACCTGATATCAATTAACTTAATTAGTTGCTAGATGTTCTCCCAGCTGAATCTTTTGCCAATTTCTTGCTTTTTCAGCCATTTGTTGCCCCCGTGCCACCTTTTTTGAGATCTGTAGCAGGCATCAAATTTGAAATGAGCTCATTTAGTGGATAAAAGTGTAAAATTTCTCCGTTTAAACATTTGTTATGTTATCTATGTTCTAGTGTGAATAAAATATTGGCTCATGTGATTTGAAAGTCTTTTAGTTTTCATTTTATTCAAATAAAAAAAACGTCCCAACTTTTCCGGAATTCGGGTTGTAATATAATTATAGGCTTGTACATATCGACAGTGTACAGATGCTTGATGGATTTTGCCTTTCGTGTATACTTAGGTCAACCATGAGTTATTCGCCTTGTGGAACATCAAACATGTGGTCACGCTCATTGCGCGAAAAATGTCTCGAGCGATGGAGAAGGCCAGAGAGAACGCCGTCAAGGCAAGGGACGAGGCTGAGACGGCAAAGAACAGTTCGAAGGAAAAGACGGAGGTGCATGCATCACAGGCTGACGTACAGGGATCGCAGGCTGACGTACAGGGATCGCAGACCGAAAAAGCACCACTCCTGCCGAGGACGGGAAAAGATCACCCTGAAGCCAAAGAAGGTGGACGAGGAGGAGACTCACCATGAGATGTGTGACGGAATGAACGGGACAAGGAAGACTTGAGTTTAGCTTAGTTTAATAAAGTGTGCATGATTGTGAAAAAAGAAAAACTTGTGGTCTCAAGTGCCTACCACCCACAATCAAACGGGCAGGTAAACCTGGCTGTATGTTATTGAAATTGTGTCAGTAGGAATTATATAGAGCATGTGTGAAATATGTTCAAAATATTACACAGGATGAACGCACCAATCAAACTGTGAAAGCTGCACTCCGTCGGTATGTGAATGGCCATCAGGACGACTGGGACCTGCACCTACAGCCAGTGGTTTATGGCATCAACACCGCCAAACAGGTCTGTGTGTTTTGTACGCCAGCACTTTGTATGTTCAGCCTTACATTTGGAACTTGGGTTGGTGGCCAAGTTGACAAACGGCATTTTCACAGTTCCACACCTATTTACTTTTCTTTTTGCTGCAGGCTTCAACAAATTACACACCATTTGAGTGTTTCTTTTTGCGCAAACCTGGGCAACCAGGGGTCATAAATCAGTGCCCCATGGGCGATGACTTCGAAGTTCGTGACCCAGAGGAACATTTGTAACAAAAAATGAATGACTCTATTGAGCTAAACAAAAAGGTTAAGCATGAGACAAACACTTTTTTGAATGGAGATACCATACCAGATGTATGTAACATATTACATGTAACTATAGCTTTTTTTGTTGTTTGGTAGGTTCTCACCAACATTGAGAAGAACGCCTAAAAAAACCTCTACAGTGCAAAAAAAAGAAAGGGCTGCAGGACAGCCATTTTAAAGGAAGGAGACGAGGTTTTGATGTCTGGGGAAAATAAAAAAAAACCTTTGGCCAAGGCCTGACACCACTCCACCAGGGGCTCTTCAAGATGGAGAGCCTAACAGCAAAGGGGGTGGCCACTATTCAAATCACCAATGGTACCAGGCAGAAAGTAAACAGCCAGTAGGTTGGAGACATGTTTCTAAAAGCATCAGAGATGAGAAAATGTTATGTGATTAAACCATTAAAACCTGCTTTTGCTAATGCAAACAGAACAACCTGAGACAGAAGGATATCATAATCTTTCCTGCTTGGAGCAGACAGGATGGGGCAGCTGACCACTACCTCCTCTGTGTTGAGTATAATTTTTCTACCACTTTAAGAATAAGATATAAGATTTTTACATTTTGAATGCGATAAAATGTAAGGAAAATGTGTTTCGTTAACCCATTGCAGGTCTTACTTGTAGCTCAGCGACAGGTGTTGTACCTCGACTCTCTGAATCCCAAAGGATTTGGAGACGAGTCCTACAGAAAAGTATTTAGGTTGTGATAATGGCAATAGTTTTTGGCTTTGTTCTATGGCCAAGCATGTTCCTAGCCCTCACACATTCCTCTGAGTTCCAGAGGTGGTCCTGTTCTACCACTTACATAACCCATTAATGACCAGAGACCAGAGAAAATATCTTTGTGATATTTCGAGTCACACACAAATTCAACTTTAATATATGGCATGGTAGAGTTAGGGTAGATACTGTATGAGCAACAACAATTCTTAATTTGGTTTCCAATTTTAGTTTGTCATTAATGGGTTAAGAACACATAGAAAAAAAATCATAAACCATTTTGTTCATATTCTGTTATCAAGCCCTGTTAATTGTTGTTTGCAACTACTTTCCTAATGTTTGTTGTTGTTCGTGTTGTTATTTTTCACAGTATGCTCTCTGCTTGTGCACCTCCACCCCCTATCACTTCTCTGAGGTATCTTCATTGTTATTTTTATTTTTTGTGTTTACATAGAAAAGCGAAGACACATGTTAAACATCTGGGAACTAAATCAATTTCTTGTCTTAAATCACATTTTTAGAATGACATACCACAAATAAAGAGGTGGTGGTGTGTACAGCTGTTGCAGAGATTTGCAATTGAAGGGTTGAGCAAGACCCTTAAGCAAGGCACTAAGGTTAGTTATCAAGATGTTATACACTTAACAGGTTTAAGTGATTTAAGTGACATGAAAACACAATTTAACACACTGTATCTGAATCTGATGATTTCTGCAAATGTACTTGTCCAGGCGGAAAATGTAGAGGGGGCCTCTGATGAAAGGCAGTGCCTAGCAGAGGGAATGCTCTTCTGTCAATATCAGAAGCACAAAGGACGGAGGTGGGTTTAAAAGATGATTTAAAAAAAAAAAAAAAACTGGATACCAAAGCCTGTATGTTTGCAAGAAAGTGACACGAGGATTGTGTTCATAGGAGAACACACACGCACTCACACACCCACTGCTTTTTTCACACTGTAAACACATTTCTGGAACTCAGCTCATTGCCCTGTGTCTGTACAACCCATTATTGTATTGCTAATAGTTTATTCTCCTATTGGTGTCTGATTACAGCTCAAAGTAACTAAAGAATGTATCATAGATTTGACCCTCTCTGAGTATATTGTGCAGATATATATATATATATATGATATGCCTCTTTTATCCTTGTTAAGCTAAAAAAAAAAAGTACCCTGTCCAAATAACATATAATTTCTTTGGTTAGAGTCTTCCATCCTGATGCAGACTGCATCGAGTGGGTGCAGTGCCAGTGGTGCGGCGGTTGGCTGCACAAAGACTGTGCTGGTTCAGTCAAATATGAGAAAATCAGCTGTGGGTGCAAAACCCATGATACAGAGATGCAAAGGTACTACACCATTTAGTGGAAATACTCTGAGGGCCACATCCGGCCCCTAGGCCATATCTTGTCTATATCTACTGAAGTTGATGAACATGGTTTGCACAATAGCTGGGAGCCCTCATGTTTTTCACTTTATATCGGCAGGATCGTGGATACAGCAGAAAAATAGTAAGGACCAAGTCAAGGTGACTTTACATAAAGTGTGTGGTTAATAATTACATTTTCTATCAGGGCTCTTATCCTATGTGTGTGCGCCCTTTAACCTTTTATTTCAGGAGCTTATATGAGGACCTTATGAGGGGAAGGATCCGTTCAAACCGCATGTTTTTGTGGAGGAACCCCAAATGTTCCAATGACTTGAGGCAACACCTAAAGCCCAAATTACACATTTTCAGTGAGGAGCGGTAAATAAAAAGTGGCAATATTACCTTAGTTAGTTGTTTATGTAACCCACCTAAATAAGTGGGTCAATAAGTCGCGTGAAGATTTTCACGCGACCATCTTCTAGGAGATCTTTTGTTTTCTTTTAATAATACTTTTCTTGATACCTTTGATGCAACCCACTTTTTACTTTTAAATCGATTTTCCCATCAATTAATATTTCTTTTTAGAAATGACTTTACTTCACTTATACTATTTTGTTTTCCTTGACTGTTGTGAACCGTTTTTATCTTTTATTCGGATCTCCGATTGTTTTTTTTTTGTATACTTGGAACGTTGGATGGCGAGCTACCAAAGATTGACCTGACACTGAGGATCTGGACTGGAACCAGACTAGGACACTTACACTGATTTCACCATACACCATTACACACACTATTTGTTTAGTTTGGACTTTTTAATTTCATTTTATTTGATTCATTAATAGGGCTCTCTTTTCTTTTGTGATATTTCTATTATAGTCTTAATGTTATTATCATTATTATTATTATTGAATCATTATATTTATTAAAACTATTGCATTTACTATAAATTGATATGCTTGTCTTATTGTTAGTTTTCTCCCCCCTCCAATGCCGAGCCTAGAACTAGCCTAAACCCAATATAACTTCTAGAACCCGGAGCACCCAGAGGTTTTAGCCGTCTCTCCTAAACCTGTTCCACTCCAGGACCACCAAGAGAGCATGCAAGATCATCGCTGATCCTTCCCATCCCGGTCACCACCTATTTCAGAGACTCCCATCTGGTAGAAGGTTCCGGGCTATAAAGACCAAAACCTTGCGCCACCTGAACAGTTTTTTCCCCACGGCAGTGGGGCTTACAAACAAGCCCCCTGCATCACACTGACTCTAGGTTTGCTAATTCCAATTCACTGCATCTTAGCCCTGAACGTGCTCAAATTATTTATTATTATTTAATTTTATATCTTGTAAAACACTTGTCTTTTATTCTTGTTTTTGCTATTTTGTTGGTATGTTATGTGTTTTATGTCCTATGCACCAACCACCAAGATAATTTCCTGTATGTGTAAATATACTTGGCCATTAAAAAGAATTCTGATTCTGATTATCTGTTTATTAAATTGATGTTTACTAACCAGCTTTTCACTCTCTTATAGCGAGTCCTTTGCTCGCAAATGCTGATGGCTGAACAAATAGTACATTGTTCTGTAATTTTGCTCTCAACTGTATATTGATTTACTTGAATAGACCTATGAGCTACTCAGAGTCATTGAAGAGTAGGGATGGGTATCGTTTGGTTTGTATCCGATACCGGTACATAACCGATACTTTTATAAAAAAAAATTATGACGATTGACAAAATTTAAGAAAGGCAATTTTTTTTCTTCAAATTCAACAATATATTAACTGTTTAAAGTATATTATAAATATAAATACATACAAAACACTTGGCTTCAAACTACAGCTTCAAACTTTTTAACTTCAAACTATGAACATTATATTAACTGTAAACAACAGTTTATAGTATACTTAAATAAATATAAATAAATACAAAAAACAGCTTCAAACTTCTTTTGGAGTTTGGAGTCAAAAATGTATTATTTTGTTTGCATTTATTTCATGAAATTTCACCATTTTATGATTTGTTTAGACCTATCTTTTCTATCTTGTTTATAGTTAATCTTGTTACTTGAACACACTGAGTACGAGAAAATGTGTACTGCCCCTTTAAGAGACTACCGTAGGCTAAGTGTAGCTGTCATCATACTTTTCAGTCTTCGGTTGCTGGTCTGCCGTTGACTCTTGCCTTCTCGCCCCTCTTTTCACGCAATTGTTTTGTTGCATTTGCTGCAAGTCGCGATGTTTGAATATTTTTGTGCGAAATACAGCCACACTTTTGACCGTTTAGCTTTCGGTATTTTCTCTGTTAAAAGGTTGATGGCTAGTTCTGTTTGTGCTTGCTCTGTGAAATGCTGCATGCTCTTCACTGTCATAAGACTGTTGCTATGAAAACACCAATGAGCGTGAGCGACACAGGACAATGTTTACATTGGGAGCTGGGGCAGTTTTACATGTGCCCCGCGGAATCTGCCTAGCAACCGTTTTCAATTGGCTCAGGCACCGAAATGAAGCACAGAAATCTGCGTTGCATTTCGGTCCGGGTAGGTACTGGTTGTATTGGAACCGGTTCCATATTGGTACCGGTTCTCGGTACCCAACCCTATTGAAGAGGTAACGGGCATCGGAGCCAAAATCAAGACAGGCAGCATAGACCTCATCGATTTTGTCTTTGACATAATGCTCCCAGAGGTATGGTCAATGTATGCGGAAATGCCAGCTAGTTATTGTGTTATCACAAACTTTCAAATTTGACTGTATGGTTTTGTGGTTTGCAAAGTTTTTGAGTTTCTCTACCGGTTGCACATAACCTTATAGGCCAGGCAAATTAACCCTTTTTGGAGCCAATAATAGAATTAATTGTAAAATAATTTTTTTCAGCATAGATCATTTCTATGAGGTGTCCAGAACAACATACTAAAAGTCCTAAGAAATCCTAGTTGAGGAAATATGTTTAATTCTCATCAATCTGAGATGTGTGCTAATAATGCATGGCAAAAATACACCTCAAAAATGTAATTTTTTTCCTTTACTCCTATCCAAATGAAACTTTACACAATGAAAGTACCCATGAAAAGTAACATTTTTTGTATTACAAGTTTCTTTGAAAATGAATTTTAATATGCAAATGAGCTATACACTAATCGAATATGCCCAAAATACATCCAAATAGGCTTATTTTTTTCCTTTACTCCTACCACAATAAAACTTTACATAGTAAAAGTATACATGAAAAGTAACTTTTTTTGTATTACAAGTTTCTTTTTAAATTAATTTAAATATGCACATGAGCAGCACACTTATTGAATATGTCCTAATTGCATAGGCAGAAACACCATACCCCTGGCAGGTACTACCAAGCCAGGCAGTTTTCAGGTTAGAGGCCAGTCTGAAAGCAGCATTGCCATCTCCCATTGGCAGTAGGATGATTGGATGAAGATTGGGCCGATGTATTTGTCATACATATGAAGGTGTTTCTGCCTATGGACATATTCAATAAGTGTGGAGCTCATGTGCATATTCAAATTAATTTCAAAAGAAACTTGTAATACAAAAAAAGTTACTTTTCATGTATACTTTTACTATGTAAAGTTTTATTGTGGTAGGAGTAAAGGAAAAAAATAAGCCTATTTGGATGTATTTTGGGCATATTCGATTAGTGTATAGCTCATTTGCATATACAAATTAATTTCAAAAGAAACTTGTAATACAAATTGTTTTACTTTTCATGGGTACTTTCATTGTGTAAAGTTTCATTTTGATAGGAGTAAAGGAAAAAAATTACATTTTTGAGGTGTATTTTTGCCATGCATTATTAGCACACATCTCAGATTGATGAGAATTAAACATATTTCCTCAACTAGGATTTCTTAGGACTTTTAGTATGTTGTTCTGGACACCTCATAGAAATGATCTATGCTGAAAAAAATTCTTTTACAATTAGTCTGTCGTAAAATGCTATTTAGCCTGGACTATTAGATAACCTTGTATCTGACAAACAAACATAGAAGAAGAAGATGTCCACTTGAAGTCATTATCCTTGTGCAGGAGGTCACGAACGCATGATGTCTTCGCTGACAGGTTGGGTATAAATTTCCCTATGAAGTTCACCATTCCCATTATGCGTAGTACGCCTGTCTTGTCTGTTGGCCGTGGCATGTTGAGTATCGCATTGATCTTCTCTTGATCAGGTTGTATGCCTTGTGCTGACAGCTTATCTCCAAGGAAAACTGTTTCCTGAACAGCGAATTGGCATTTGCTTTTATTGAGCTTTAGCCCATACTTTTGTACTCGCTCAAGAACTCTTGTAAGTCTCTGATTGTGCAGTTGGGGTGTTGATCCCCACTCAATTATGTCATCAACATAAGCTTGCACACCTTCTAGTCCCTCAATGATGTGTTCCATCGCTCTGTGGAATATTCCGGAGGCGGATATAATTCCAAAAGGTAACCTCTGGAAACAATATCTGCCAAAGGGTGGGTAAAAGTGCAGTATTTGGTGCTACTTTCATCCAGCTTAAGTTGCCAAAAACCGTGTGACGCATCCAGTTTTAAGAAATATCTGGCGCCTGCCATCTCACTGTAGATCTCTTCACGCTTGGGTATCTGATAGTGTTTACGCTTGATGTTTTCATTGAGATCTTTCGGATCCATGCATATTCTCAACTCTCCATTCTTTTTCTTCACACAGACCATGGAGTTGACCCAGTCTGTTGGTTCCTCAATCTTCCTTATCACACCAAGCGTGGTCATTCGTTCTAGTTCTTTCTTCAGACTGTCCCTTAATGCTACTGGAACTCTTCTTGCAGCATGCACAACTGGCTGTGCATTTTCCTTAAGCTGAATCTTGTATGTGAATGGCAGTGCACCAAAACCTTTGAAGACATCTGAGAAATTCTGCAGTGTCAGATGAGGCTGTCACATCAGTGTTGATTTCGATATACTCTTTTCACAAGCCCTAAATCCTCACAGGCTTTATCACCAAGCAGTGAATCGAGTCCTTCAGGAACGACTGAGAAAAGTAAGAGGTGCATTTTGTCTTTCACTGTAACTTGCAGCCTGCAGGTGCCTACACACTCAATGTTCTGTCCATTGTAATCTTTCAGTGCTAGTGTCTTTCTTTGTGGTTTTGGTTTTTCTCACATCAGAATCAGAATCAGAATCAGAATAGTATTTATTGCCAAGTAGGTTTACACCTACCTGAAATTTGTTCTGATGTATAGGTGCATACAGTAAACATAAAAACATACAAACACAGAAAGTACTACACATAACATAAAACATAAAAACACAGTAAGTACTACACAAACACAATAAGTACTACAATACAAAAAGCAGGGCAGGAGTGCAAAAGTGGATGTGCAATGTGCAGTGTGCAATGTAGTGTGTGTTAACATAACACAGGCTTGAGGTGTGGGGGCGGGATGAGAGTCTAGGGGGCAGGATGATGTCAGACATGCTAATCAGATTTGCTTTTGCACCAGTATCTACTTTCAGTGTAATTATAGTCCCATTTATTTGTGGTGGTACTATCCATGTATCCTCTTTAACAGCAAATATCTGATCTTCTGGTTTCTCCTCACAGTTCAGCATGCCAACAAAAAACGTGTCGCTCAAATCAGTGTCCTACACAACATTAACAGGTTTCCCTTTCCCTTTCTGCTTCTCATTTCTTTTTGAAAAACACTGTTTTACGAAATGGTTCTTGCCCTGGCAGTTACTGCATTGCTTACCAAAAGCAGGACATTGCCGTGGTTTTGTGCTGTGTGCCACATCTTTTGCAGGAGAATGAGTCCATCTTCTCTCTGCTGCGCACACTGTGACAAGCATTATCAGGTCTTGAGATGGCACCAACATCCACGTCTTCTTTCACGTTAACAACTCCCATTTTACTGAATGTTTTTAAATGCTTTTGGTACAACTCACTTGCATGGCAAATCTTGATGGCTGCTTCTAACGTCAGCTCCGCTTCCTTTAGTAGCCCTACTCTGACCTTTTTGTCTCCAATGCCAAACACGATCTGGTCCTTCAGTGTTCCAATAATTGCATGACTGCTTTTATCTTCAGGTCAGTCAGAAAACTATCAAAACTTTCACTTTGCTGCTGCATTTTAGAACGGAACACATATCTCTATGTCTCATTTTTCTTAGGAGAACAGTGAGCCTCAAACTTACTCAGCACTTTATCCAATTTTGCACCATCATCCTCCTCATCAAAAACTAGAGTGTTGTACACATCGACGGCTTCTGGACCAGCTATTGTAAGCAGTAATGCTACCTTTCTGGCATCCGGCTTTGTATCCAGTCCCATGGCCTCCAAATATCGACGAAACCGCTGCTTAAAAACACGCCAATTGCTGTCGACATTCCCAGTCAGCTTCAGGTGCGCTGGTGGCTTCAAACTTTCCATCATGTCGATGTTCACAATCCGCTTCAATCTTCAGATTCTGTATTCACAGTTGTTTCACTCCTGGTACCATGTTTTGTTCTCTTCAATAAAGAACTGTATTTTAATATAATCTTTTTATTTTCATGACGGGAATCACATTACAACGATGTTCTTTGTTAGATCCACATGTTGTTCTACTCATAGACATATATATATAGTGGGGCAGATAACTGTAACAATCGTTCAAAAGTGGATACAAGCACTACATTTGGTATATGTATCCCTCTGGGGTCATTAATTAAATAAAGAACGTTAGCCGCCGTTTTCCAAGATGGCAGCCAATTTTGCTGCTTGACAGACATATTCTGCCACAGAATTGTACCCATGGGACATATTTTTATATTTTTACCATTAAATCCTCTATTATTTTGCCCTGGGAACATCAATAATGTAAAAAATCTCAATGATTGAGGGTCTTTTGGTGACATCTCTAATAAATAACATGGAAAAAGACGGAAAAATGATGTAATATGAAGAATGTTAAATAAACAGAATGTATCATGTTATTGAGGAGGTTAGATCTATTTTGTTTTTCTGAGACATCTAAAATGTTTGAAAGTTCATCGCAGTTCTTTCTAGTCCAGACACCTACAGCTGCACAGAGCTGTACAGGTAAGACCTACAGCTGCACAGAGCTGTACAGGTAAGACCAAACTGGTAACATTTGCATCTTCCTTTGCATTCTACTGTTGTGGCTAATTGCTCTGTTTCTTTCCTATCAAAAGACTGGAGACTGGTTGTAGAAATCCGGAGGTTTATTATTGCAATCATTAATGTTACAATAAGGAGACGTCCATGGTCAAGCTCGGTCTCAACGCATGCAATGTTTTGTCAGTGTTTTTAAGCCTTTACTCTGTGGGGCGTCGTCCCATATTAATTACCCTAATCATCTGTATTTGGTCTTGTATCGGCTACCCCAGGGGGTCTATTTTCTGAGGCCACCTTTGACCTGACAACTGTCTCTTCAGAGAGCTAGACTCCTTGTCTCCTGTCCACTTGGCACTTTTTGGCTATTCTGAGGTTCCTTACTGTAAGCATGTCCTTATCTGGCGCAAGTGTCCTTATCTATTCCTGTACTGTACCTTGCTTTGAGAACAGCCCATTCCATATTCACTTTACCCTTAAAAAATATCCCACACTACCTTGCATCCACATTTGGTCAGCTGCTGGCAACTCTCTGCTATTGGTGATAGCTCTGTCCAGAGGACCTGCCACTGATCATCTTTCTTGGTCCATCCCCACTCAGAAGGACTCTCTGGTTCTGGTTGAAATGCTGTTGCCTGACTCCAAATGCAGCCTGCCTGGTAGGCTGCACGCTTTACATGCTGAAGCAATGCTGCTTTAGTCGGAGGAATGGCTTCGTATGACCGCTGTTTTCTGGCAAACAAGTCCAACCTGGCATCATCCACTCCTGCTGCTTCACTGGATTTGTCATACATCATGACCACAAACCTTTCTAAAGTCTTCAGGTCACTGTCATCTATTCTTGGTGGATAGTGGCTGAGTTTGGTGAAGACTTCAAAGGCTTCATCAAATACACCCCACGTTTGCCAAGCAGTCTTCTTCCCTTTGCCACGGAAGGCTGAAACAACATCACAGCCTGTAAAGGCATGGAAGAAAAGGATTCCTCTGCTCCTCTCTCTTCCTGCACGTTAGCCATCTGCTCCGCCCTGGAACACACACACACACACACACACACACACACACACACACACACACACACACACACACACACACACACACACACACACACACAGAGGTCATGTACAGGAATCCACCTCATGTTCACTCCTTGACCAAAAGCAATCCATAACTGTTGTAGACCTGCTGCTTGAAGAACTGGTAAAGCACTGACTGCTATAACAAGGACGTCTGTATCACTGGCTTTGATCATGATGTTTTTGCTGCCATTTTTGACTGCATGCTTGGCATGGACAAAGATCCTGGTGTCCGCTTCCTCATGTGGGCATGAACTGACTTCATCTAGGTTGATGGACTGATTGCTGACAGCCTGCTCCTCTTTGGTCACTGTAAGCACATTTGGTGTCAATGTTTGTGCAACCTTGTCAGCAAGGAAGTGGAACAACTCAGTTTTATTGTTGTCATTTCTAAGAAAGTTCCGCCAGTTAGTTGGTATTTTGCCATTGCTGGTCACTTTCCTTCTGGCTCCATGTCCTCTCTTAGACCCGGTCTCTGCCTTCAGACTTGATTGCTGGTACACGTCAAAGACTAAGTCTGTTCTCTTGTATTTCGCAGAGTATGCCTGTACTTTTGGGAGAAACTCAAATGATGCATAGTCGTCAAATGTCTTAGAGCTCCGTGGGGGCAAACTGTTGATGAGTGCTGAGCCATCAATGATAATGGTTTCTACTTCTGGTTCGGTATCATAGATTTTGACAAGAGACTGAAGTATGGCTGCCAACTGAGCTTTTTGAACAGTGTGGAGCCTCCCACCATCACTCAAGGCAGCAGGGAATGGCTGATTCTCATGTTTAAAAAACTCTTTGGATCACATTCTCTGCTCTGACATGAGATAAAAAGCTTGGAGAAAAGCTGGCAGTCCTCCTTCAGCACTTTCTCTTTTGAACAATTGACTGAGGGTGAGCCATGATGGAAGAAGTTTGTGCAATTCTTCTTGATAGGCTCATAAAGCCTGGGCTCTTTTTCCTCTAATCCTTTCATGAACTCTTGGAAACGGGCTCTACCTCTCTCAAAGTGGGTATGAATAAACACAGCGACACTTGGGTTTTGCGATATCCTTTGTTTCAAGTGAAAACAGATCATGGCTCTCCTCAGCAAAAGGATTCCCAAGATCCTCCAGGACACTGGTTAGCTTATTGACTCTATCAAGGAAGGCTGGGCAGCACGGTGGCTCAGTGGTTAGCACTGACGCCTCACAGCAAGAAGGCCCTGGGTTCGAATCCCGGTTGTTCCAGGTCGTCCCAGGTCCTTTCTGTGTGGAGTTTGCATGTTCTCCCCGTGCCTGCGTGGGTTTACTCCGGGTACTCCGGTTTCCCCCACCATCATAAAGACATGCATTGCATCGTATGAATATGAATGAATGTTGGTGGTGGTCGGAGGGGCCGTTGATTGGCGCTGATTGGCAGCCACGCTTCTGTCAGTCTGCCCCAGGGCAGCTGTGGCTACTGAGGTAGCTTACCACCACCGGTATGACTGTGTATGAATGACTACTGGACTCTGGACTCTGTAAAGCGACTTCGGGTATATATAAGATTTAATTAATTAATGAATTAATTGATTGATTGATTGATTGATTGATTGATTGATATCTGAGCATGTTCTGTCTGTTCATGGTGACTGGTGTGCTTTGCACCCTCCCTGGCACTGGATGATGCTTCATATTGAAGAACCAAGCGGCTGACCTCAGGTCCAGCTACCATCCACCATCCTCCTCAGTGCTGATGGATCCTCAGTGATACCTATGGCTCCCCCACTTGCCTTGATGACAGCATTGGCCTGTTCATGGGCTTGGTCAATAGCAATTGCTGAGAAGTCTCGGGCTGATTTGTGCACAACAAATTTTCCACTCTGAAACTCCTGTGCTATCTCAGGGTGCCTATGTTTTAGAGTCATCATGTCTTTGAGGTGGATAGGAAGCCATCGTGCATAATTTACATTGTTGTTGGCAAAAAAATATGGTATTAACTCTGCCAGAGCTTGACAATACAGGCTGAAGTTGGCTTCCCTGAATGATCGGATTAGCAGAAGAATCACAAGTTCCACCGAATGCCAGAATTTAAATTGGGGGCTTTGTCTTTTTCTATTCTCACACCAAGCTTCAAAGTCAAGCATGTCTTCGTTTTGAGTGATGTCATTGGAGTGGTTCTGGTAAGCTGCCTTCAGGAGCTTGTATAGGCTGCATGCTGTAATTTGGTGCATTTGCCGTGTTCTAGTGATGCTTGAGGCTGTCAGAAATGATTCAGCTGTACCAGAAGAAGTAATCCCTGCCTCCACCAGAGCCCCTGTCCAACCACTGTCCTGAAGTAGAGTTCCAATTGATCTCAGTGCTGCCATCTCTATGTGCAGACCCCCAAACATGATGACAAAATTGTCTTCACCATACTTCTCAGGCCAGTGCCACTGTACCTGCTTGGCTACTGCGTAGATTGGTTGGTCAGCAGCAAGAACAGGTACCTGGCCTGGGTTCAGGAATGATACAATGTCCTTGATTTTGTCCATAACATGTTTGACTGTAGCAATGGAGTGGGCCTGATCCCGAAGCAGAGGTAACAGTGATGTGACGCTGACCTCAAATGCAGGGCTTCTCTTCTCTGAAGCATGGTGTGCAGACCAAGTCACATCTACAGGCCCCTCAGTCACAGTGATCTTCTCCAACCACTCATACTCCAGAGCAATCTGTGATCTCAGTACACTGGCACATGGCAAATCTGTTAAAGTACTTGGCGGAGGTGATGGATTTTTCTTTTTGAAGAAGGCAGGATGGATGTTTGTGAAGGTGTCGGGCAGTTCTGGGACTCTCTTCACTTTGTATTTCCCAAAACTCAGTTGTTCGCGTTTTTCACCTTGGTCATCTGATGTTGGATGCTGAAAAACCGAGATGCTGGTGCCATGGAAAGACGTGGTGGCTGTTGTTGCGGTGGGATTGTGATCTATGTTATCCATGGCAGCTGTAGTGAACAATCCACTTCTCAAAACAGATGGACAGACTACACCATCTTCAACATATTTACTTACTGCTGCCTCTCCCAGCTGTGCAGATATTTCCAGCACCCTGTCGTATGAGATGCTGACACCATGCTCATGTAATAGTTCCACCAACGCCTTTTTCCTGGTCTTTGCATAGACAGACATCCCCATGTAAATAGGAAACGGAGTCTTGTGAGCTTTCAGGTGCCTATGTTTTGATGCCCCTTCCCTATACCTTGCAAAGCAGTTGTACTGCAGGAGTTGGGCAATAGCAAGGTCGGCCTTTGATGCACCAAATGACAGCTGTGATTTGATGTCCAGCACCATGTTCAATCATGCCTACAAACTGAAGGAGACTGGATGGAACTGCCTCTTCAATGCAACCCTCATGGAATGTCCCATCAAGACTTGCCTTATGATTGAGCATCTGTGTTCTTAAGATCTTAGCTGCTTTTCCAAGGATCATGGCATCATCGTACTCACAGGCTTGGGATAGAGCTGATCCGACATCACTTTTGAAGGCAAGGAGTACATTTATTCCTTGCTTATGAGCCTCCAACTCCGGTACTTCGGCCAGCAATCGGTCTTTAAGTCTGGTGGCATTTACAGGTTTGTCCACACCCAGCTGTTCTAGCCGTTGCTGATACAGGTTAACTAGATCTGCAAGCGGGAAGACAGACAGATCCTCGGAGCAAGATTTGGTCTCCACTATATAAATGACCAGCTCAGAAAATGCCTGTGGGTATGCATTCTGTTGACGTGTCTGTTCACGTGCTCGTCTCTTGATGGTTCTGAGGGATGCTCTTTCTCTGTTGTAGAGATTAGTCAAACATGTGACGTGGTATTTCAGCTCTTGGGCAATGGCATCTCCACCACTCAGTGCTGCTAGAAGTTTTCCATCATTAAGTGCTTTGGCACATTCATTTAGTCTCTGGTTAAGTTGCATCGTCATGACTTGTCTAAGCTCGGATGCTGGAGCTTCTGTATTACAGAGAAAGCAAGCTAGGGTAGACTTCTGACCTTCGTGAGCTCTGCGCATCTTTGTTTGGCAATCACCTTGATTACTGTTCTGTGCTCTCCTTTTTTTGGCCCGGTCAAGCTTTGTGTTGTTGAAAAGGAGGCGGCAGCTCTGATGATACATGGCCTTATTCCGTCTCAATGTTCCATCAATCCCACCACCCTCATCCAGCCGTGCAGGATCGAGAATGATTGGCAGGTCATTGATCTCATAAAAGAGGGGGATATTCATTGAAATCATGCTGTAGCCATCCTGATCAGATGAATATCGTGTTGGCGGGGCTTTGAGAACTTCTTGTGTCTCCTTTTGACATAAACAACATTTGCTCCAGTCGGTTTGCCACTTAGCTGGTGCTGGTGAAGAGTTTGCCATCTTGCTTGGCAGTCTAGTCTATTTCTGCTATATATGCCTATAACATAAAACAACACAAACACATAGTTGCAACTAATTCAGTGTACAAGATGACAACATAAAAGTGCCAGTGATTCAAAAGAAAACAACAAATTACATAGGCCTATACTCAAGATAAAACTGGCACAAGTGATGTTGATATAGAGATTGGGAAACCCTAAATCTATTATTTCTATCTATTAATTATTATTATTTCTATCTATTAATCAAACAGTTTATTACACATGTATTAATTAGTACATATAAGTAACTACTAAGTGCAAACAAATGAGTCACATAGTCATTTTACAGCCAATACACGGGCTACAGTGACCATTTTCAATCTTCATGTTAAAACATTAGCATGCTCAGGTTGTACTCGCTGTCCACGCAAGTGCTACTTGCCGCCATCTCATCCTCCTCCTCATCCTGGAATAGAGTTTGTGTGACCTTCCTCATGGCCATTTCCTCTCCGCTGGCATTGATGGAGGGTGGTCTGGAACAGGTCTACGCTGCCCCAGGAGTTCTGGGTCTTCCACACCAGGTCAGTGGGGGGGTTGTGGGAGCCACCTCCGTTAGCTGCCCAGATTGTAACAGACTGCCCGGCTTTGAGGGTGAACTTGGGAGGGAACTTGTAGACGATGGGGGTGGCAGAGCCAATCTGTCTCTTCACCTGCCAGTGGCCAAGTGCCTGGTCCTGGTCAGCCCTGTTGCTGAGGCGCACGAACTTGCCCTCCAGGTCCACCTCGTCCACGGTGACGCGCCCACTGGCGGAGGCCTGCTGGGCGATGCGCGTGCGGGTGACGGTGCCGCCCATCACGCTGGACGCCTCGCTGTCCGTGTCGTTTATCCTTCGCTTCTTGGCGGTGCCCGAGGAGTTGCGGCTGTTGCTGCTGCTGCTCTGCACGATGCGGGTGTGCGCGTGCGTCCCCGAGCCGGAGGAGCGTGTGACAGTCACACGAGACGGTGGAGGGGAGGGTGACAGACGCAGCCTCTCCTCCTCTCCCTCCAGCAGCTTCCTGTAGGCAGCGATCTCCATGTCCAGGGCCAGCTTGATGTCTAGCAGCTCCTGGTACTCGTCCAGCTGGTCCTGCATGCGCTGCCGCATCTCCGCCATCTCCCGCTCCTTATCGTCCAGTCGCCGGCGCATCATGTCCCGCTCGCGAGACATGGCCTCCTCCAGGTCACGCACCTTGGCCTCGCTAGCCGCCAAGTGTTGTTTATCCACCTGCAAACCATGGAAAAATTTGGTAGCATCTGCGACAGTAGGTAGCCATGCTCTCTCTCCATTAGGCAGGGTAACGCGTAGCTTGGCAGGATAAAGAAGAGCAGGCTTGTAGCCCCGCTGGTAGAGCTCAGACATGCAGGTTTTGAACTCGGCGCGCTGTTTCAACAGGTCCAGGCTGTAGTCATCATAAAGGCGATTCTTGTGGCTATTGTAGAGCAGGTCGCCTCCTTTACGTGCCTCACGGATAACCAGGTCCTTCATTTGGAAACGGTGGAACCGTATGATGACAGGTCGTGGCCGCTCGCCTGGGGCAGGTTTTGGAGCAAGGCTTCTATGGGCTCGGTCCAGCTCAGGGAGAGAGCCAAGCACCTTTGCGCCAAAGACATCCAGGAGCATTTGGGAAAAGAAAGTGGACGGACGATTGCCTTCTGTGTTCTCAGGTAGGCCGATTATCCTCATGTTCTGTCGTCTGCTACGACCCTCAAGGTCAGCCACTTTGGTCCTAAGATTCTCGTTGTCACGGTGCATGGCAGAGCACACTGTCTCCAGTCGTTGGATGCGGTGATCAGTGTCGGTGGCATTGTCTTCCAAGGAGGATATTCGTTGCCCATGATCAGTGACCTTTGTGTGCAGGGTGTCCAGTGTTGAGGTCAACGAATCAAAAGATTTTTTGAAGTCAGCAGCAAGCGCAAGCCTGTGTTCCTCCAGTAGTGAGCTAATCTCTGCCACGCTGACGCTAGCGCTAGCAGACGCAGAAGACAGTGCAGGATGGCTTTTATCTACATTGCCCTTAGGTTTGGACATTATGAGGTTGCCTGTATGGTCAACACTATTTCTAAAACTTTTTGCAAAAGAATATTCTTAAAAAAGGCTAGCATAAACAGGTAGATGAAAAGTGTAATTGTGGGAGCGAGCTGCGCACACGTCTACTCCGCACGTTGCATTCCGGAAGCCCTAAATTACATCTTTTCACATATAGAGGGTATGCTTTAAAACCCTTAAGTCTTGGAAATTAACATAAATAATAATTTGAAAGTAAGACAAAATATAGATCTTACCTCAGATATGCTCTGCTTAGCAACAGTTGCCGCCAACGAAATCTGATCTCTAAGAGACAGTCTCACTTAAAGAGACAGTACATCAATTTGTGTTATTCCAATTTGGAGTAATAAGAAAAACAGGTAGAAAACCCAAATTCTGTTTTCAAATATTCTTTCTTTCTTCAAATAAAATGTCATCTAAAATCCCTTAAAAATAGGTCTATTAATATTATGATTTCCATTCCACAGTATTATACCTCACAATACCTAGACTTATCTTTAGATCTATAAAGTGTATGGTGTTGTGTATGGTATCATTGTAATCCTTGACCATCAAAACATAGGGGTAGACATTACCACTTTTCATTTATTGTGTTTGGCTGAAGAGATATGACGCAAAATACAGAATTCGGTTATTGAGGAAGGCAAAATGGTGGCCATGAATGCCACAAAGCATTCAATGATGCTGTCTATGGTATCATTGCAATCCTTGACCATCAAAACATAGGGGTTGACATCATCTTATATGTGCTTTGATGTTTTTTTCAGGAGATATCATGGAAAACGCATATTTTGATAATGGCGGGAAATAAAATGGCCGCCGTGGCCGACATGAGCTTTTTTTGCGTTAGCTAACGTTCTTTATTGGAAGAGCAGTATCCATAGAGTTCCATAGAATTGTGCCAATTTTGGCGCTTGTATCCACATTTGAACGATTCTTCATCAAAAAATGCTGTTATCTGCCCCACTAATATGTCTATGGTTCTACTAGCTCTCACAGTAGTAGCAATTATGTTATCAGTAACACTACTGACACCTAGTGGTCTGAGGTATAATACTACAAATCACCACACCCTTGATTTTTCCCAATGCGGAAAACATTATAGTCTGTCTGCTCAATGCATTACAGCCGCACAACAGATTTTTAGCCTATGTAATTTCAACCATACACACAGGACAAAACTGACCGGCAAAAACAGCTATCTACATTAATGTTTGCCTAAAAAACACTCTAACGTGGACATTTATCAACTAATGGACATAGTTGTAGTTTTATGTTTAAAGGGGCTTTTATACTCGGTTTTAACGTAGAAACGTACGCACGTAAGATACATAAGCGCTGTTTTAAGCCCATTGCGCAGTTACATAACACGTAAGTGCGTCCGCCAAAATTTGTAACTATCCAAAAAAATCCTCCTAGGGCTCACGTACCCCGCAAGACTGTGATTGGCTGCTAACCACATCCGTTCAGGAGTCTCACATTTCCGGTTTTCATAGCATAGTATCGCCATTTTTAAAGGCCAAGGCAAGACTACAATATTTTTGAATCATGAATAACCTGCAGACCGTCTCACAAGCCTCTTCTTGATGATTATGAACATACACAACAGAAGAGGTCCGAAGATATGAGCATCTTTACAAACCCTCTTTAAACACTTATAAGGACCTCAAATGACCGCGAATTCATGAATACTATCCCATTCTCACAGGAGAAATTACCTGAACAGCAATCTGAGCATATTTGTCAAACGCGATAAAAGATACTGCTCTGAAATATTCCTATTCCATACTGAATATTCTGTTTAGATCAAAGGTTTGTTTTGACATACCGTGATATTTCAGATGATAGTTATGTGATAGGCTGTACCACTATGTTGACATTTAAAAACCGTTGACTGCCATTGTTTGGAGAGAACGCGCTAATTCACCGAACAAATACTTTCATATTCATTTTCCGCCACTTGTTAGCCATGTCATCTATTCATATTGATGTGAATCAATCAATTGCACCCCTGAGGCAAGCGATAGAATGGAGCCTGGTCTGCTCATATACAAAAGTTAACATTAACGTGAAGTGGAGTTAATTTGCGGCCAACACCATTGTATTACAAGCACTGACATTCACTCATGATGAGAAGGTACACATGGCGATTATCTCGCCTTTTATCTTTCATCTTTGAATAATGTAACTTATAAACACGGCGTTTTAAAGCGCTGTGGCCGTCATTAAAATATGTATCAATAAACGAACTTCTGCATCATGTGATCTGTCTTTTTTCGCCACTGGTACTGGTACTTTCATATTCATTTTCCGCCACTTGTTAGCCATGTCATCTATTCATATTGATGTGAATCAATCAATTGCACCCCTGAGGCAAGCGATAGAATGGAGCCTGGTCTGCTCATATACAAAAGTTAACATTAACGTGAAGTGGAGTTAATTTGCGGCCAACACCATTGTATTACAAGCACTGACATTCACTCATGATGAGAAGGTAGCTACACATGGCGATTATCTCGCCTTCTATCTTTCATCTTTGAATAATGTAACTTACAGAGGTGTAAATCTCCCTTAAGGGTTTACGAATTAATCCAAATCATAAAAACTCGTGACTTTAATTTATGTTTAACCGCTTTCTCTAAACGTCTCAGCATTGGCAGTTTTGAATACGAGGTGAACCAGTTTGATCTTGCAGCTTCTCACGTTCAGGAACACCGTTGCCTGACGTTACGTCGGGAAGGTTTCTGACAATCAACATCTCAATAGCCATACCTGAATAACTATTTGAAAGAGACAGATAATACGGATATTGACAGAAAACTTTCGTAAAACATCTTCTTTACATCAATGTACAACTCCAAAAGTGGCATTGAAGACAAGCGACTCAATTCGGCAGAGAAATTAAACCTTTCACTGAAGTTCTCTAGAATTGTAGGCTGAGAGCAGCAAATATCGAGGACAGCCCACAGTCATGTTGGTTATACACTGACAAGTAATAGCCTACCATATCAATACCAAATCTCACTACATTTCACGGATTTTCACTCCCAATAGCATAGAATAATAATAACAAATCCATTAGACTGCTGTGCAGTGAGAGACTGTGATAGGTGAAAATTCATCTCCATCAGACTGCATGTTCGCACTGTGCGGCTAACTATTTCTGTGTGGCAGTTTTAGACTAGGCTACTAGTCAATGATGTTTCAATATTCAGCATCACTGAACAATCTATTTCGAGGCGAACCAGACCTGTTTACGAAATGCCTCTCAAATGTAATAATATGCTTGCACGGTGGGCTCACGAATTTCCACTGATTTCAGTCATGTTAACTTGACAGGTAACAACAAAAATTGTCCAGCTTTACATGGAAAAGGTGATTCCCATACGTCGACGAACTACGATTTGTCCACACTACATGCAGCCCGTTTCCCCATCAATATCCACTCAGAGACAAATGTTTTGTGATTGACTTCCATTGATTTCCGCCCTGACCTATGTGGCGGCGCCGTAGATATCCGAACCAGAGGCCTTTTATATGTCTATGATTTCAACATATATGACGCAGTAGAGGCTGCGGGCCACGGGTGCTCTGTTTCTATAGAAACCATTGTGAAGCTTCATTACGCTTTTTATTAGCGTATTAGAATAGAGTTCTATAGTACAAGTAGAATGCTTACAGGTTTATTCTGGACATTATCTGGCTAGTGTTGCAGACGCTTTTTGATCTTTCTTGATTAATTACTTTATTTTAGGTCAAGTATCGACTGACTTCAACTTTCAGACTCATAAAGTGTGGGTTCACACACAATGGTGGTCGAAGGTAAGATTATTTACCATATTCCAAGTCTCAGTTTATTTATGTCTGATTTGTTTATGTTCTTCTCAGCACTTAGCTTACTATCTTAAATGCAGTTTCAGGTGAGCTACGGGGTGGCCAACCACCACACGTGCCACCCTTATTGGAGTTTTCATGTCTTGGAGGCCAAACTGATAGCCTGATCCAGTCCTTAATGGAGACGGTGAGATCACTACATTAAAATAACTAAATGTGCTAAAGAATAGCCTTTTGTGCTTCTTACACAATATCATTGTTCAGGTTTTAGGTATTGAGCAAATGCTTTTATCCAAAATGACTTTTTTTTTTTAAATCGTAGAAAATGTTTTTTCTCATTTTTGTTACACTTTGGATAAGACTATGAGCGAGTCTGAAGCCACTCTGGTCCATTTCAGAGATAGATACTCTCTGGGATGTCTGCCGACTGCCGTTGGCTCTTTTAACAGATTACTGTTACCTAGTAACCCGGTCGCCCTCTCTGTGGCCCCAGGTAAAGGAGGCGGCTGCCTCCCAGTCGGTGGAGGATGAGGGCTGGATGTCGTACGTGTTCAGCATGATTCGGCAGGCTATATCAGAGCAGGATGCACGCGCCAAATGCTTGGCCACCCTGCTCCAGCTGAAAGAGTCCGACCTCGTTCAGAGTACTCAGGCCCAACTCAACCTGCTGTCCTGTCAACCAAGGCTGGTGTTGCCCATATGCTCATACACCCACACATGCCTAAACTAACTCAACTTGCTCTAGTGCCAGCCAAGGCTGCTCTACAAATATAAATCCACACCTACTTCAGCTCAAACTGCTTGCAGTCCTGCTAGCCAAGGCTGGGGCTGCTTGTAGAATCCTAATTCCGCACATGCCCTGCCAAGGGACAACGGATGAAAACTAGCGAACCAAGCTAATTTCCGGTGCATTTACATTTTTCTTGGGAAATGTTTATCAATGTACACTGTCCCTTTTCAAATAAACGCATAAACATAAACAAACATGTTCAAATGACTAGCTGCCCCTTTCATGTGTCTGCAGATGTGGCCAAGAGGGAGATGGGAGGGAGAACGTTCTTGACCCTCTCACTGATAGTTACCGTGTGCTACATCAGATGATGCAAAAGCAGGTGACCAATCTGTCTTCTGCAAAAGATCTCCTTGCTGTAGTTAAAAAGAGAGAGATATTAATGTATACCATAACTTTAATTCAATACTGTAATTATTTTCAATTTCTTAAGCAAGTCGTGTGTATGTCGAGGTCCTTAAGCAACCTGAAAACGACCTGGCTTGATATCAATTTAATGTAAATCTTATTGAGATTGTAAATCTCTTTTGTGTTATTTTTGCTTTGCAGGCTCAAATCAAGGGGTTTGTTGAGACCGCTCAGGCTGCAGACGAGGACAGGAGGCTGCTTCTGGAACACTTGGCTGAGGTGGAGAACGAGAGAGCATCAATCGTCCAGATGCGCAAGCAAGTTGAAGCCTACGGAAAGGTCAGTCTACCAGGAAATACGCCACAGCCACCAGAATGCAAGAATAGTTCATCTTTTGCAGGAGGCCCAAAGGTCCGGTCCTCAGGAGTCTAGACGGGTCGACACTCCAAACTCCCGAAGTCATTGGCTGCTTTGCTCTGCCTCCCCTCAAACCACCTGTACTTCCTGTGTGATAACTGAACATATCTAATGTACTGAATTCCCTTAGCATTGGTGCTGTAGTTACCGTAGTCACACCGCTGATGTCAGTGCATTGATTTCCATTCCAGGTACCGGCCCAGGTCACTGAGGTTCACCCTGAGGTGCGGGACCCTGAGGACCACAACGTTACCATGGAGATGGTCTTTGACAACAATAGCAAGTTTGCGGACAGTACTGACCAGAGTTCTAACCAGAGTGCTGACCAGAGTTCTAACCAGAGTACTGACCAGAGTGCTGACCAGAGTACTGACTATGCGTTGGAGTTCCACAGACTTCACGACCTGATTATGACCAAGTGTCGGGAGATGGAAGACACTTTCCTGAAGCCCAGACGACTTCAGTGTGTGGAGCCTGAGACAACACAGCATTTTGACTCTGACACTAACGCTAATGTAACAGGTTAATGAATGACAAATATTTGTGCAATCTTTCATTTACTATTTTGTGTATATATAAGTTTATTTCACCAAAATCTTGGTTTGTATCATGGTAGGTAGGTATTAGGCTTTAATTTGTTGGGTAAGTGCGCCCTCTATTGGTTGGTTTGGTGGCTATAGGCTGCATTTTCGTGCCTTGCTCAGTATGTGTTTTGCTTGGCAACGAGAGTTACATTCTGCATACTGGAAGAGAAAGTAAAGTGGCTAAAAGAACTTCAGCGTCCTGTAATAATTGCACCTGAACACAACGCAGTAGCCGGCGAAGTACAGACCACGCCGGCTACACTAACACTAATGTCAGCTCTAAGGATGGTTCTGACCCCATCAAGGAGAAGGTCCTGTTGGGCACGACGGTTCAGCAGCACCAACCCTGCCAGGCCATGCCCTCAGTTGATGAGGTAATACACACCCTAATCCACCCAGATTACGTGTGGCATCAATGCATTTCAGACTGCAATGTACACCGGTAACCTGATGACGTCAGTGCATTGATTTCCAGGTACCTGACCAGGTCACTGAGCTTCACCCTGAGGTGCAGGAGAATTTAATTACAACCTAATTTAGTGCAGCTGAACTAATGATCGTTCAAGCGTATGGATACGTTTGGCCCATCCTCGACATTACTGACTGTGTGTTGTGTGTTTCCCAGCCTCCAGAGGTGGGTCAGAAGAACGTCACTCTCTACACAGAGGGCGCTGTTTGACAGTAGCTTACATGTATATTACATTCAGAAACAGACCGGTTCTGTAACATTTGGGAACCGTACCTGAACTTCATAGATCCATGATGGCAGGCACCATGGGCTCTGGGATGTTCTTGAATGTTCTTATTGCACATTATCATTGTACCCTCTGCTGTTGTGTGTATGAATCTGAGCTGCTGTTGTTTTAGGTTTTAGTTTGTTCTTAATGTTTTGTACTTTTTCTAATGTTCTAATTCCATAATGTATCCATTTTCTGCTTGTTGTAAAAGTGAAAATAATAAAAGCTGCATCTTGCTGTACAAACGATTACATTGCCCCATGCGTTCACTGACGTTGGTTGCATATATTTTTGTCCATGTAAAGCTCCTCTTTGATTGGATTGGATTGGATTCAATTTATTGTCATTGCACAGAGTACAGGTACAGAGGCAACGAAATGTAAAACAGAGGCAACGAAATGTAAATCTGATTAGATCTGTCCTGGGAGATCCTTCAGGACCTCTGTGCAAAAGATCCTACTACACAGCCCATTTGGAGAACACCTCAGCCCGAACGGCACAACTATGTCAACAAGCTGAAATCCTTAAATGACATCTCAAAAGTTAAGGTAAAATGTTACATCACATTTGAATAGGCAACATCAGCCTGCCCAGTTCATTCAATTAAAAACCTCTGCAGGATCCCCCAAGTCATTTTCAACTAAAGACGTCTTCTGGAGAGTTAATCGAATCTCCTGTCTTTATCCAGGACTACGTCACCAACGAGGTTTTTAAGCTCTGTGGCCTAAAGCAAGACATAAACGCTGAGGCTTATGGGAAGGTTTCTGCCCACAACTTCAAAAGCTTCAACCTGAGGACATTCGATCGCATCTTGGTGAGCTGAATTTGGAATGTCGTGACGATATGAGACGCTAGGCTAAATATGGGCTGATCCATCATGGGTATTACACACTGCCACTGAAGTTAATCTCAAACCCACTCCTATTGTCCATTTGATGCACTTTTCCCCCATGCATCTGGTAGAATCCACACAGGACATAAAACACCCAGTGTATGTCTGTAAATGTAATTCACAAATGTTCTCAATTTCCACTTCACCGTGAGCAAGTCATAAAAGAGGTTCCGTTCCTTGAACGTGTAATAAGCTAAGTGCACACAACACTAAAGGTCTTCACGTGAACTTGACCCTTTAGTTGAAAGAAATGTCCGTGGAGGAACACCAGTGGCAGGACCACGACAAAGAGGTCTATGACAAATATGCCACCGCTGTTTTTGACCACTTGATGGACGACACCTTTAAGTGTTTGCTCGCCCTTTCAGGAAAGAGAACCAAGAACACTTAAAAAGTTTAGGTCCTAAACCCTTTCCCTCCCCCACCCCACTATTGCCTACATTAAAGTTTCATCGCAAAATCTAAGGTTACTCTTTCTTCATATAGGAGAGTGGTTTCCGAGCAGTGTAGACATATGGTGTGTGAAACAAGAGTAGATTGTATATGTATATAATTTGATTATGTATTATATTGTTTGCATACACAAATGTCCCCCCCCCCGACATTATTCTGTGCTCTTCTTATCAGTTACAATCTTGGTTTTACAAACATTTATTTCTTCTGCCTCCTCAAAAAAAAATGACTGAAGACAATGTAGTATACTTTAATTTCATAACACCATCAAACCACCACACGTATTCAATGTCAAGGGAATGTAGATCTCTCGGTTGTAGATTTTACATCATAGGTATGCGCCAGAACGACACTTTCAGATGAGGCAATGGCTTCAACAGCGAAGTGTTCGACAGAGAACACACTCCCGCGACTACGCGATAACGCCACCAGAGGGCAGTCTCGACTTACCATACATATTGACCTGATCGGGAAGAAAATGCGACCGATACCGACAGCAATCTCCAGCCATTGCATTCTGGGCACATCGCTTTCAGCCCGTTAGTGGTTTGCTCCCGGTGACTGCTTAGCGTTTCACTCACTAGAAAACTTTCCGTAATAAAACAGCCCACCGTGTTTAAATGGTACATTAAAAGGAGATCGTGATTTGGTGTAAACATTTATTGGTTTCAAACTGAAATAAAAACAACTTGCACCAGCAAACATTTGACAGCCTTTCAGAGTCCACACATCATCAACAAACATAAAAGGGAACAGGAAGGTAGGGAGGTGGGATTGCGGAAATGTGCAAACAGTTTTTTTTCCAGTGAACCTTGAAAATGGGATGATTATTTTCCTTATAAAAATGGGGGTAAGGTGAAGAAAACCTTTGAACGCAAGTCTTGTGGCGCTTGACCGCACGCGAGGGGGGGGGAAGACGGCAGGAAACAGGGCGAAAGAGATCGGGGCACTACGCTTAAAGACCGCAAAAATATGCAAAAAAGATAAGATTTTAAATTAGGTTAAAATATCAAAACCAAAAAAAAAAAAATGATGCAGAAACCAACACGTCATATTCACACTCCCATTTGAGGCTGTTACCAGCATGACATTCACCGTGAAGGGGAAGTGATTGAATTATTCAGGTACTATAATAAATTATTTACTATTTATAGAGTGTGGCTGTCCTCCCCCTCCTCTTATCAAGTGACAGTGTGTGTGTGTGTGTTCCACGCTGTCAGAAGGATAGATCTGCAGAGATGTTGTTTAGAAGGCACGCAGAAAAAAAAAAAAAAAAAAGATTAATAGTGATTGATTCTGCTGCGCGAGATGTTTTCACAGAAAGTCGATGGCATTTCACGCACCGCTGTGACGGGGTCGACAAACCCGAGAGAGAGAGAGAGCTGCGCTTGTGTGAGGGAAGCAAGCCGATGCGGCGGCCCCCGTCTCTACAGAAACACGAATAATAATGTGATTTTTTTTCAAAAGGGAAGAAGAAGAGTAAGAGAAAATGCTAATGGGTGGGAGGAGTCCGGGAGTGAGAACTGTCACCGGAGGAGGGGACACGCGGCTGAGCAGTCGGGGGAGTCGGTTTTTTTGGAGCCTGGCACGGAAATTCCACATACAAAATAAAAATAATAATAATAATAATAATAATAACAACAACAAGGAAAAGAAACTACATGCGGCTGCCCGTTTGTTTTTTTGTGATGTGTCCTGGTCATATCTTT